>NW_015542368.1:38788-40193 GCF_001515605.1 Sinocyclocheilus anshuiensis | reverse complement strand
AACACTTTATTTTAGGGTCTCTTAACTAGTTGCTTATTAGCATGCATATTACTAGAATATTAGCCATTTATTAGTACTAATTAAGCACATATTAATGCCTTATTCTACATGACCTTATTCTTGTCACAGATCAAGCCGGAGACAACAGGTTAGTTAAGGATAAGCAGGTTTATTGACAGGAATTGCAGAGGTAGAATGACTGAAGCAATGAATGGTGAGTATCCAACTCAATAGACAGTTCTGTGAGTCTTAGCTTGGTTAAGCAGATAGTTTTTCTTTTGTAGGTTTGCGGAGAGTATGGGATCCAGGAATGAAGGAGATCGACAAAGGAGGAACCTCGGGAATCTAAGGGTAAGCAGACAGAGGCCAATAGCATAGAGAGAGTCTGGTAAGTTCAGTGTAGTGAACGGTAGACCGGACAGTGAGTGACTGGAAGGAGCGTGCTTTAGAATGTTGGCTTGATTGTAGATGAGAGGTGCAGGGAATTAGAACTCAGGTGAACATGATCTGGTGTAAGTAGTGGCAGGGGATTGTGGTGACTCGCTGACAACTGTAAGAATACTGAAATATTTAATTTAAAAAAATTACTCTTATAAGTACCTAGCCAAAAACTTTTAAAAAAAAAAAACGTCTCAGGTTACGTATGTAACGATGGTTCCCTGAGTAGGGAACGAGACACTGCGTCCTCTAGGGGTCGCTATGGGGAACGCCTCGTTGTGACATTGACCAACTCCTCAAAGACATCCGCGGGAGTGGGTGGTCGGGGATCCATGGAGGTATCTGTTACGGTCTGGTCTTCTGTCACAGATCAAGCCGGAGACAACAGGTTAGTTAAGGATAAGCAGGTTTATTGACAGGAATTGCAGAGGTAGAATGACTGAAGCAATGAATGGTGAGTATCCAACTCAATAGACAGTTCTGTGTCTTAGCTTGGTTAAGCAGATGTTTTTTCCTTTTGTAGGTTTGCAGAGACTATGGGATCCAGGAACGAAGGAGATTGACGAAGGAGGAACCTCAGGAATCTAAGGGTAAGTAGACACAGGTCAATAGCATAGAGAGAGTCTGGTAAGTTCAGTGTAGTGAACGGTAGACCGGACAGTGAGTGACTGGAAGGAGCGTGCTTTAGAATGTTGGCTTGATTGTAGATGAGAGGTGCAGGGAATTAGAACGCAGGTGAACATGATCTGGTGTAAGTAGTGGCAGGTGATTGTGGTGACTCGCTGACAACTGTAAGAATACTGAAATATTTAATTTAAAAAAATTACTCTTATAAGTACCTAGCCAAAAACTTTTAAAAAAAAAAAACGTCTCAGGTTACGTATGTAACGATGGTTCCCTGAGTAGGGAACAAGACACTGCGTCCTCTAGGGGTCGCTATGGGGAACGCCTCGTCGTGACCCGTGTC
>NW_015542368.1:36824-38007 GCF_001515605.1 Sinocyclocheilus anshuiensis | reverse complement strand
CATCATAGGTCCAGCATAGGAGACTGTAATGCAGGAAATTCCCACCTAACCTCGGTCAGGTGGAGTGATGGTGGTTACAGGGGAATTAGGAAGGGGAAGAAAAGGGCAGATTATACACCCCCTGAGGAAAAAGAGTAGATACCTAAGTATCCCTCTGATCCGGACGAAAGCGCTGACGCCTTGTCTGGATCACATCCCTCAGGTCTTGCCTACCTCCCCTTGACCCGCGATTCTACCTACCCCTACCCGCAGGCGGGGGAGGAGCGCGAGTCGCGACACTAGCCTTCTGCGCTCGCCTCTGATCCTCAAACCGAGACGGCCCAGGACCCCTGGGTTGTTCGGACTCAGACCTGGACCTTCGTGGAATGAAGGTTTTGAAGGCCGCTGAGCGCGCCTTCGCCTCCCTGATCTTCTCGACCACCGTCTCAACGGAGGTACCAAAAATACGGAAGGCGAAACCGGTGCATCGAGAAGAAAGCCCCTCTCTTTTTTTCCCCGATATCTGCTAGGTTCACGCACAGATGTCCCTCCGTCACTACCATAGCCGCCATGGACCTGCCGCTAGCAGAGGCGGCCTGCTTAGTAGCACGGAGAGAGAGATCCGTGTGCGGCGCACTCAGCTACCTCATCAGGAGAAAGGCCCTAGCCTTTATCCAGGTCTGCCCTGTCTGGATCACATCCCTTAGGTCTTTTACTCACCTTCCTTTGACCCGCGATTCTTCCTACCCCTACCCGTGGGAGGAGCGCGAGCCGCGACACTAGCCTTCTGAGCCAGTCTCTGATCCTGAAACTGAGACGGGCTAGGACCCCTGGGTTGTTCGGGCTCAGACCTGGACTTCTATCCCAGTCCTTCAGCAGGTCAGCCTGATATGCATCACCATCGTGTGCAATGAAGCGATAGCCCGACCTGCTGCTGCTGCGTATGCCCTGGCATCCGAGCGAGATGTCAAGGAGGGAGTCTTAAGAGAGGACATCTCACCCATAGAGAGATAGCTGGCCAGCCTCTCTCTATTGGGGCATCTTCTCATAACCGCTTTCGCACATCACCTCAATGTTGGCATAAACTCGTATGCTGGAATCAATGGATGCGTGAGGAAAACGGCCCATTCTTCCATTCCTTCTCAATCTCTGTATGGAAAACAGGAAGAAAGGAAGGCTCACCTGAGCTGGAGGGTTATGGCCA
>NW_015542368.1:33083-36580 GCF_001515605.1 Sinocyclocheilus anshuiensis | reverse complement strand
GGAAGAAAAGGAAGGCTCACCTGAGCTGGAGGGTTATGGCCAGAAAAATAACGTTCATCGAGATGACCTCGCAACGTCACTTTCTTCGCCCGCTTCACGGCAAGTAAAGCCCCGCCGTGGTGCGATCCATAACTTTCAAAAGCTCATCATACGCAGGGCAGGAGGATTGGGAAGGCTCAGCCTCAGCTTCTTTGCCCTCCTCAGACATTTCCTGCTTTTGCTGGGCCGAACCCAGCAGAGCACTGGCCCCCGGATCAGACAATGTTAATGAAATAACATCATCCTCCAGCGGCTCACTCTCGTCCACAGCCGACGATCGCGACAGGAAAAACCCCTCTTCAACTCATCAGCCAGATCCACCTGCGATCCCCACGAGCTCATTCTCGCAGTGCACGCCGATTGCCCCCTCGGAGATATCGCGTGCGTGCTCTTTGCCCAAACAAACAACGCATAGATCGTGTGTGCTAGTGCTCGCCATAATGATATGAATAGAGATCGCTCTTACCATAGAAATGCACGCTTCAAGCAAAACAGTCAATGAATACGAAGAAGAGGATGATGTGTTCTCCCGGCGCCTATTTATACTATAGTCGCACCGGTAGTGATGTCATGGCTGTCGCCGGCCAATGTGTTGTTGGTGTTTTTTCAATGTATGCTTCAGACACAGTTTGAAGTTCCCATGAAAGGGAAAAACTTTAAGAGAAGTATTAAAGTAGAACCTAGCAAAAATAAAAATTATTTAAAAAAAATAAGTTTTTTTATTTTGAATAATTTTCTCTGTGAAGTGAATAATTGTATAAATATTTTGTAAGAAAGACAGAAAGGTTTTGTTGAGGGGGAAAAAAACTAAATGCAATGGAAGTCAAAAACATCCATCTAGTGCATGTTTATATAGAACAACAATTAAAAGGCAGCACAGTGGAACACATAACACATTCTAAGTGATTGGCCCTTAAACAGTGTGTTGCAAGGCCATAAATTTATTCCAGATAGAATACAAGAATGTGTGTTAACCCTGACAGTAAATCTACCTCTGAAAGACTGGCAAGAAGTTTTTGAGTGATATTGAATTAAAACATAAAATATTGACTTCCAAAGCTGCTTTTGTGATGCCTATACAGTTCTTCTGTCTGCAACAATAATGAAAAGTCTTTAAATAGTTTATTTGGGGGCATTTTGTTGTTTTTCTTTGCAAATATTGATATATATAATCAATTGTTCAGTTTAGTTTTTTATAGGGCACATTTCTACTGCCACAAGCGCAGCCCAAAGTGCTGTACAGAGCCATTTAAAATTTTAAAAATTATTAATAGGGCCTTGAAATCGATCCGATATCTGACAGGTAACCTTTGAAGGGATATTAGTGATTCTGTCCCTCATTTTAGCGGTCAGTAGTCTAGCAGCAGCATTTTGAGCCAGCTGCAACCAATTCACCAGTGACTGAGAAATTCCTAAATACACAACATTATAATAGTGCAATCTAGATGATATAAAAGCATGGATGATTGTCTCCAGATCTCTAGATGAGAGCATTGGTTTTATCTTAGCTATTAACTTAAAGAAGTAGAAACTAGTTTTCACCACAGTATTAATGTATATAATTAATTGTGATTAAAAAAAACAAAAAGTTGATAATTTACTTTTACAATACCACTTATCCACTCCCTTGTAAGAACATTAATATTTACAAATTTTATAGTTCATTTAAATGCCAGTTGTTTGAGGTTTATAACATTTAACAAAAAAAATAAATAAATAATAATAATAATAAATAATAATAATATTGGCCATCAAAACATGAGTTTTAAATCAATTCTCACTGAAGAGAACTTCCTGATTTTATTGTCATTCTAAATGTAATGGAGAGTTACTGATGACCAACCGAGAAAAAAAAAAAGATAAAGAGTTGTCCTTTAAGCATCTAGATTCTGATATTTCAGCTATTAGTGTCAAAATTGGCTGCAATTGTGTTTGAAAAAACGAGAGCATAGCAGTGTGATTTGAGACATGAAAGAAGCACTGGCCCTAAATCAGTGGTATGTTATTCAGTGTTGCTATTGACAATGGTTGTTATCTGGGAATAACACCCCAGTCAACAATTTGATCTCACAATGATGTCACCATGAGCTCACATGATTCTCATGGTGTGGTCACAATGTGTGTGTCACAGTGAGCTAAAAGTGTAACCACACAGCGCACTCACTGTGTGCTCATACTATGCTCCCAATGTGAGGTCACTGCACATTCACTGTGCGCTCATACTGTGGTCGCAATGTGAGGTCACTGCACACTCACTGTGTGCTCATACTGTGGTCACAATGTGAGGTCAACTCACAATGATTTCATATACTACTCACACCGTGAGGATCACAGTATGAGGATAGTTTGAGTTCACAATGAGCTCCCCTATTACTCACACTGTGAGGGTCACAGTATGAGGATCGTTTGAACTCACAATGTTTTCATATACTACTCACACCGTGAGGATCACAGTATGAGGATCGTGTGATGTCACTGTGATCATCACATGATCTCACGTGTTGACTGGGACACCTCAAAATGTTGCAGCTGACAAATCAGATTAAAGTTTTCCAGAGAGCCATGTAATAAAAAATATATAAAGGGCAGCTGTGATTTGCTACCAAACATCATGACATGTGAGAAACCAATATGTAGGCTATGGGCTAAGCTATTTGCTATGGTATACGGTAATCAGTTTATACTCTGTAGTCAAGTCAAGTCAAGTCACCTTACAGCGGCAAGGAACCAAAACTCCATCGGTGACAGAATGGAGAAAAAAAACCTTGGGAGAAACAAGGCTCAGTCGGGGGGCCAGTTCTCCTCTGGCCAGACGAAACCAGCAGTTCAATTCCAGGCTGCAGCAATGTCACATTGTGCAGACGACGCAACTGGTTCCTGTGGTCTTGTCTTTGTGGCCGTCTAGGAGACAAGGTCCTCACTGGGGATATGTCTTTGTGGCTCATCTAGTTGTCCTGATCTCTGCTGACATTCAGGGCTGTAGAAGTCCTCTCTAGGTGCTGATCCACCATCTGGGCTTTAGATGATTTAACAAGTTTATACAATTCTTCTTCTCCTATAGTAGAGAATGAGTGGAATTGTTCCTCAGGGGATCTATAGCACACTATCTGATGCGTTACTGTAGCTGACGGCTGCATGGTTACAATTTTATCTCTAAAAGTATCAATCTTGGAAGTAAAGTAGTAATCTTGGACATAAAGTCATTACTGCTGTGCTGTTGGGAAATGTCAACACTTGTTGATGCTTTATTTTTCGTTAATTTAGCCACTGTATTGAATAAATACCTGGGGTTATGTTTGTTTTCTTCTAAAAGAGACGAAAAGTAATCAGATCTAGCAGTTTTTAATGCTACAATATATAATGGGTTTTAATGTTTTTGTCTCGTCGCTCTGGCCGGACAAGGCATCACAATATGGCAAGGGGCGTAACATTTCCGTCACATGCTTGAGGTATTCGGC
>NW_015542368.1:28434-32988 GCF_001515605.1 Sinocyclocheilus anshuiensis | reverse complement strand
GCTGAGGAAATACTACAACTTTGCGCTGTGGATTGCTGGATCGGCTTTCACCGTGGACGAAGCGGAGTCCAGTCACACACTTGAGGTCACACGCTTGAGATATCCGGCCAATCACAACGCACTGGATAGCTGGCCAATCAGAGCACACCTCGCTTTTCAGACCGATGAGCTTTGTAAAAATTGATGCGACACAACGAAACGCACAAGCGTCTTCACGACATGGCGGCAGCAACAATACTACAGCGAGAATAAAAGTTACGCCTTCTTTCTTTGCGTGAACATTTGGGCGGCGTTATGCAAATCTTCCCACATCGTGACGTAGACATGTGGGGGCGTGTTAGAACGAGCCATTTTAGGTAGGTGTGGTTGACTCTTAACTTTTATAAAGAATATCTCTTTGGATTTGAGACTTTAGTCTTTGCAACTTTACAGATCTTCTTTATGCACCAAGAGCTTGTAACACTCCAAAGAGAAAGGAAAAATTGAAATCGCATCATTTGACCCCTTTAAAACTATTTTCTGCATCTGTTATGTCATATTAATACTGCCACATTTATTGCAGTAAAGATCTGCAATGGGGAGATGTTGAAGTGTGTAATATAATGTTTGTCCTTGGAAACAATGATGCAGTCATTGAAAACTCTTCATGTTCCTGTAGCAGTGCCCTAGTTTATTGGTATTTGCATCATGATGTGCAAATACAGCTTTTAGCTGGCTCATTTCAGGGACATTTGCTTGTAATGCAGGAGATTTCTATTGTGTTTGGGTTTTTCAATTATTCTTATGTAACATGACACTTGCATGATTATTATTAATGATCATGATGTTGAAAATTAAATAGATGAGAAGTGAATTACTGCAATGAATGAGATCCTACATTACATAGCTGTAAATTTACATGTTGATAAATGTATCAGTCTTAATGGCTGTTCCTCTTTCTGGCATACACATAACACACTATCACATTTTTATAATTCAAATCCGTTAAAGGATTATTATTTTCAACAATACAAAGAGGAAACTGAAATTGTTAATTGGGTACCGGTATCACCTATCAAAGCTCCACTATAGCATTGCCATCTCTTTCGCCTTTCTCAAATATGTTTCTTCTCTCTTTCCATTTGCAATATACAGATGCAGGAAAAGGTATGTCAGTCCTGCATTTTACATTGATTTTTGCATAATTTGGTCATAACAGTTTATCTTATCTTCAGCTAAGTCAAAACAGTAACAAACACATAACAAACAACTAGTTAATTGAACACTTTGTGTAATCATTCACAGTGTACTGTAGGGTGAAAAAAAGTCAGAGTAATGGCTTCGCCATAAGGAATCAGTCCAGTGCTACTTGTGAGTGTTTAGCATCGAGAGTCCAAAACATAGCTGTAAAAAGGAAAAGGTACCCTATATATTCCATACCTATTATTGTTATTCTTCACTGTTTTGTTGCATTTGCAAAGGTATTATACTTTCCATTGGCACTGTTGCTACGACCAGCTGCAACCTTTTTTCTTACTTTTTTTTGTGAGAAATCTTGAATATAGTCTGATTATGATACCAGTCCACATGATTCCCTTGGACTGGATCTTCAACCCAAACTGAGATGAGATGCCTGGTTTTGCTGGCTGTCCAACCACAGAGATCCACTTTTCTTTATTTCATCTTTCTGTTCATCTTCTTAATTTATTAATTTATTAAAATATTAATTTATTAATTTATTGATTTATCAGCTGGCAAAGCTTAAATAGAATCAGAATCAGAAGAGCTTTATTACCAAGTATGCTTACACACACAAGGAATTTGACTTGACGACAGGAGCTTCCAGTGTAGAAGAAAGTGCAGACATACATGATAGTGCAGACATAGGAATACAGTAGGGATGGAATATAACACTAATGTAAGAACAAAAACAGAAATTAAATAATGTACTATATACAGAAATAGAAGTATAGATAAAAAATGTAATTGTTTAGATAAATGTACAGATATGTTATAAGTGGGCAGATATGTTATTTACAAAGTGTGCAGTTTACAAGTGTACAAATTTTGTATTCTGTGTATAAATATGTCAGTTGTGATGGATGATGTATAATTATGAAAGTTTAATTGTTCAGGCTGAATATAGCCTGCAGGAAAAAACTGTTCTTGTGCCTAGCTGTTCTGGTGGTCAGTGCTCTGTAGCGCCGACCAGAAGGCAACAGTTCGAAGAGAGAGTGGGCTGGGTGTGAGGGGCCCAAGGTGAATTTTCTTAGCCCTTTTCCTCACTCTGGAGATGTAAAGATCTTGGAGGCTGGGCAGAGGGGCACCAATAATCCTCTCAGCAGTCCTGACTGTCCGTTGTAGTCTCTTGATGTCTGATTTTGTTGCCGAACCAAACCAGACAGTTATGGATGAACACAGGACAGACTCAATGACAGCAGAGTAGAACTGTTTCAGCAACTCCTGTGGCAGGTTAAATTTCCTCAGCTGGCGAAAGAACGTAGAGCCCTGCACGGGCCTCAAATTTAGGCCCTAGCTCGGCCCTGGCCCGAGATGCTAAGGCCCTAGCCCGGCCCGTGTCCGACAGCTTATCAGAATTACCGGCCCGAGCGCGTTTTTTTTTCCCCTTCTCCCAAAACAGCTTATACTACTGTTTCAGCTATTAAAATAGTTCAGTTGTGTATGTAATAGCAAAGTGATTATATTTCGTTTGGTTTTTTATGAAGTTAATTAAAAAAAAACGTTTGGAGTATTTTTTATTCGTTAAATATAAGTTTTTGTTTTTTAAAGTAATGACCAAGTGGCCAGCGGCAGACAGTGAGCCTATGTTTGATCAATTTAGCCCAGTGATGGGCAAACTTGGCCCTTCCAGTCCACTTTCCTGCAGAAATTTGATCCAACCCTGATAAAACACACCTGCCTGTAGCCTTCTAGTAGTCTTGAAGACAATGATTAGCTGGTTCAGGTGTGTTTGATTAGGGTTGGAGCTAAACTCTGAAGGGAAGTGGCCTGGAAGGGCCAAGTTTGCCCACCCTTGATTTAGCCTTCTCAAATTATCACGACTTGCCTAAAATAAAATCTATAGATATAAAACAGTTCAAGCATATAACAATGTTTAAACGTTAAACCTAGATAAATGTGAGCTATATCCAATAGTTTGTGCGGAGAGTGGAAGCTAAAGCGCGCTTTGCAGGACATGGAGGCGCCAGCGCGATCACTTGCATTTTTTTCAGTGGATACGCCGTCATTTTTGCTCATAAAGGTAAGAGTAATACATCATTCGTAGCTGTAAAGGGTCTACTTTTATTTGTGTGCACTCACAATATCAACAAAACGTGCTTTTATAAAATAAAGAAAACAAACATGATGCGCTTTCTGCCGTCTCGTCTTGAACAGGAGCGCTTCACAAAAATGAACCAAAACTCAGCGAATACATGTCTCACAGACATGATAAATATATCTATAGAAAGCTTTAAATTACTACTTAATGAAAAAAAAAAACAAATCAAAAACTCTTTCATTATAATCATAATCCGTAGAGATGCACTTCTCTCTAAAGGTGCGTCTAATGAGGAGATGGCGAGTCATTTCCCCCTGTCACATTTATGGTAATTACTTTTGCCGGTGCTTTGCAGCAAGCTTAAGCCTATTGCTTGCATTTAAACGCAGAACTGTTCAGCTGCCCTGACGGCACGCACCATTAGGGTTGGGTATCGTTTGGCTTTTTTCGATACCGGTGCCAAATCGATACTTTTAAAACAGTTCCGGTGCCTGAACCGATACTTATTAAAAAATAAATAAATAAAAATTCCTCCAAAAAATGATGGATTGGCCATTAGAATAGAAATAGAATAGAGAGTGCAAATGTTAGAGGGTCAAATGAAGATGAGAGATGTGTTTTCAACCGTTTCTTGAAAATATTAAGGACTCAGCTGCTTGGATTGAGTTGGGCAGGTCATTCCACCAGGAGGGAACAATTAATGTAGAAGTCCATGAAATTTTATCATAGGTAGAATGCAAAATGTTTCAATACAAGCATTTCAGTCAAATGTAATGTATGCAATATTTCAAACTTTTAACCCACTTGGGAAAATCAACCCATGGCAACAGTTTAAAAGTAGCCCAATTCTGTGGAAAAAACGCGGACTTGGCAACCCTGCATCCAACAAGAGCTACCGGAGTCAGCTTTGATTGATCACAGGTCGAGATAAGGAGAGCTGACTGACAAGACCATGCTGGAGTATTTCTCAACAGATCCTGAGCTCATTGACAAATATCTGATCTTGTAAGATGTGCTTGTTCCCTTTACACAGAGTGCATGTGATCGCGAATTTGAAAGTGAAAGTAAACAGCACAAACGCTCATTCAAAAATATTTAAATACACCGCATCCTGAGAGCGGCTCCCTGATGTGCCAAAATTATACACAATATTAGAATGTTTAAAGGAGTGGTTACGAAAATCACGGGAGCGAAACACATGTTGCGGGAGCAGGCGGCAATGGTCAGAGATTCAGCGGGAGCTGGATTAAGAAAACAGCCAAATCCCGGACATTTTGGGCGATTAAGAAATCCCG
>NW_015542368.1:13413-28246 GCF_001515605.1 Sinocyclocheilus anshuiensis | reverse complement strand
AGGGAGGGAGGGGGGTTGCAGGGGTGGTAGGTGAATGTGTGAAGTTCAGATAAGAGCGGATGGGGGGTGGTAGACTGGCCTTTTCAAATCGGCAGTAAAACACATTCAGATCGTCAGCCAGTTATTGATTCTCCACAAACTGTGGGGGTGGTGCCTTGTACATGGTTAAGTTCCTCAGACCAAATACCACGTTTTGGTGCACTTTCTCACAACACTTCCCACAATGATTAATTTTTGGTGTGTAGACGGTGAGTAGTCCACATGAACACATACCCTATGAGTGCAATGTTGCCACATGTATTTTGAAAATTTCTCTGAATGTGATAGAAAATCTCAAAACGTTTTGGAACAGTTTTACACCTGTTTTTAGCCTTTTCTACTTCTGTTTGGATCAAACAGGGCCCTGCTGGAGTCCAACAATACGATGAAATTAGAGATGTTGATCAAAGCTGCACTGTCTTATAAAATAGAGTTTACTATTCACAAGTACTGCCTGATGCGAAGTATGCCTCGAACAAAAGAAATCTCAGAACACGTAAGACTTGTTGAGCTGCATTTATGCAAAGGGTTACAGAAGTATTTTTATAAGCCTTGAGGTTCATCAGTCCACGGAAAGACAATTATAAATGGATCAAGTTGCTGCCCTCCCTAGGAGTGTATGTCCATCAAAAATGACTGGAAGAGCTCAGTGATCCTAAAGTGTCAGCTAATGTGTTATAAAAATATCTGGAATATGCTCCATAATGTCTCTGTTGACGTGTCTATACGATTGGTACAAATAATAATAATAATAATATTTTGTCACTACGGTGGAAAAACAATTAAGCTTGCAAAACAGCACTTGGATGTTCTGGAGCACTACTGGCAAAATATTCTATATAAATCACTGTTTTGGGCTGTTTTACTTCCTGAGGGTTTGGACAGCTTTCTGTCATCAATTTAAACAAAAGTCTTTAGCTTTATCAGGACATTTTGCTGGAAAATGTAGGCCTATAATAACAACCCTAAATACAGGAGCAAATCATTGACCGAAAGGCTTCAACTGTCTTGTCTCCTGGCTGATGTTCTCTGCAACTCACCAAAACTGCTTTATTGAATAAAATCCAATATACAGTAGTACTTGATTATACCCCAGTCTGTCATACGTCACTTCGTAGTGCAACTGCTGTTTTGTTCCTTGGGTGAACTGAGCTCCCAAACACAACTCAACAGTGCTAAACATCAACAGAAGCCACAAAAAAAGCATGTAAATATTTGTTCATTTTTTCTGACAACTTGTGATACTTAGGACCAAATACATGATTGTCAATAAATCTTGTCTAATTGATTAACTGTAGAAGACACACCTTTAAGGGGATCTCCATCTCCAGGGGACTTCCATCTATAAAACGAGTTGTTTGTGTCATGTATGTGTACATGTGAATGCATTGTGTGCCTTCAGGGCATCCGTAGTTGTCATGGAGATTGGGGGCGGGGTTAAGGAAGTTAAAGGGGGCATAACACACACAGTTTCACCCAATCTCATGTTAATCTTGAGTACCTATAGAGTAGTACTGCATCCTTCATATCTCCAAAAAGTCTTTAGTTTTATCATATTTATAAAAGAAAGATACAGCTTTACGATTCTCTCTGGAAAAAGTCGAGCTCCTGGAGGCGTGCCGTGGGCGGAGCTAAAGAGTGACGAGCACTTGAGCGCCAAATGCCAACAAAACAGACATTTGATGCCGTTTCACTTACCGTCTGCAGTTCTGAATCATGACCGGGATCTTTTATAGCTGGGACCGCTCCATCTTTCAGTATCAAACGATGTGCAAATCCAGCGTCGAACTGGGCCTTGTTTATTAAACGTTCGTCAACAAACACACTTGTGAAACTCCGTTGCTGCCACGGAAAAACAAACTGTATCCACTGTTTACATAATGCTGGGTTCTTTAGGAAGCTGAACAAAGTTATCTTTCCCTTCAACCAAAAACACACTTCTTTGGAGACATTCTTCCCGAGTGAGTCTCGTGCAGCGCTGCCGCCGGATGAAGCTCTTTGATGGGCTCATCTCGCTCTAGCTCTGGTCAATGCATGCACGGGCGCGTTTTTCCGGGAGAATGACGTCACGAAGAGCCATGATTGAAAAAAACTCTCCGAAACTTGTACGAACCCGGAAGTAAGATTTTTGGCACAGAAATAGTCTGTCATACGTCCAAATTGTTTTTTGAAACTTTGTCCATGCTTAACATGAAAATCCAACTCTTTAACAGTGTAAACAACTCTGAATGCATGAAACAGCATTGTACCCCCCCTTTAACCTCCTGGGGTCAACGGTGGCGCCGGCGGCACCACTTGCAGATTTGAATGATAACAGCAAAAGAACTTAAAATGCTCCTTCATACGTGATCGTATATATAAGAGTAATACAGCATTTAAATCTGTAAAGGGTCACTTTTATTTGTGTACAGTCACAATATCAACAAAACATTGTGTGTGAATATAATAAATGGTTACGCTGGCATGTGAACACGAGGTTTTGATTTCCTTTATTAAACAACATAAAATATACATGGTGTCAGAAGTTACGGCATAAAAGTTTACAGTAATGATGGCACAACTACAGCCGCCACCGTTAAACTTGCATGGAAATCTCTCGGAAAATTGGAAGAGTTGGATTCAAAGATTTGAACTTTTCTCCACGGCAAGCGGGATAGCCGAAAAATCCGAGAAAGTGCGGTGTGCAACGTTTCTGCATGTAGCAGGGGAAAAGGCAATTAAAGTCTGCAACACATTTCACTTCACAGAGGAGGAAAAAGACAAAATACAGGTACTAAAGGACAAGTTTAAAGACTTCTGTGAACCTCGTAAAAACTTACCACCATACATCAGACATGTGTTCTTCACGCGCTCGCAGGGACTCTCAGAAACGATTGATGCTTATGTCACAGACCTGAAAAATAAAGCAAAAGACTGTGAGTTCGGGCATCCGCACGACTCATTCATTTGTGACAGAACTGTATGTGGCATAAAGGACGATGAATTAAGAGGCAGACTGCTGAGAGAGGTAGGTCTCTCTCTCGAAAAAGCCATTGATATCTGCAAACACGAATACAGAAATTGTCCTGCCTTTGGGAAAACATGTAAGAACTGTCAAAATAAAATTCACTTCGCTAAAATGTGCATGTCTAAGGGCCAAGTAAGTCACAGTAAAAAAAAAGCACACTATTGAACAGAGCGAGGAAATGTTCATTGTAACAGTACAGCAAGAGCAGGTCAAGAACATAAAATCTACTACATCTCAAAATGAAAATGACTGGACTGAAACGCTCAAAATAAATAAGAGAAATGTCAAGGTCAAACTTGATACTGGTGCATAATGCAATGTGTTGTCTGAAAGTACATACAAAGCACTAAACATCACAGGAAGGCTGCAAAAATCTAGTTGCAAGCTAGTGGCGTACTCAGGCCACAAGATGGAGCCATTAGGCAAGAAAGCCATCACCTGTGAGTATAAGGGACAGAAATACAGGATTATATTGAGATAATACAGAATGATGCTCCAGCAATTCTCGGACATGCTGCCTGCCAAAAGTTAGGCATGGTAAAAAGACTGTATCAAGTTGAGAAAAATAACGACATTGTCAAAGAATTTGAAGACCTGTTTGTAGGACTAGGCTTGCTATATTTTAAAGGGGGCATAACACACACAGTTTCACCCAATCTCATGTTAATCTTGAGTACCTATAGCTGCATCCTGCATCCTTCATATCTCCAAAAAGTCTTTAGTTTTATCATATTTATAAAAGAAAGATACAGATTCTCTCTGCCTGGAGGCGCGCCGTGGGCGGAGCTAAAGAGTGACGAGCACTTGAGCGCCAAATGCCAACAAAACAGACATTTGATGCCGTTTCACTTACCGTCTGCAGTTCTGAATCATGACCGGGATCTTTTATAGCTGGGACCGCTCCATCTTTCAGTATCAAACATGTGCAAATCCAGCCTCGAACTGGGCCTTGTTTATAAAACGTTCGTCAACAAACACACTTATGAAACTCTGTTGCTGCCCTGGAAAAACAAACTGTATCCACTGTTTACATAATGCTGGGTTCTTTAGGAAGCTGAACAAAGTTATCTTTCCCTTCAACCAAAAACACACTTCTTTGGAGACATTCTTCCCGAGTGAGTCTCGTGCAGCGCTGCCGCCGGATGAAGCTCTTTGATGGGCTCATCTCGCTCTAGCTCTGGTCAATGCATGCACGGGCGCGTTTTTCCGGGAGAATGACGTCACGAAGAGCCATGATTGAAAAAAACTCTCCGAAACTTGTACGAACCCGGAAGTAAGATTTTTGGCACAGAAATAGTCTGTCATACGTCCAAATTGTTTTTTGAAACTTTGTCCATGCTTAACATGAAAATCCAACTCTTTAACAGTGTAAACAACTCTGAATGCATGAAACAGCATTGTACCCCCCCTTTAACCTCCTGGGGTCAACGGTGGCGCCGGCGGCACCACTTGCAGATTTGAATGATAACAGCAAAAGAACTTAAAATGCTCCTTCATACGTGATCGTATATATAAGAGTAATACAGCATTTAAATCTGTAAAGGGTCACTTTTATTTGTGTACAGTCACAATATCAACAAAACATTGTGTGTGAATATAATAAATGGTTACGCTGGCATGTGAACACGAGGTTTTGATTTCCTTTATTAAACAACATAAAATATACATGGTGTCAGAAGTTACGGCATAAAAGTTTACAGTAATGATGGCACAACTACAGCCGCCACCGTTAAACTTGCATGGAAATCTCTCGGAAAATTGGAAGAGTTGGATTCAAAGATTTGAACTTTTCTCCACGGCAAGCGGGATAGCCGAAAAATCCGAGAAAGTGCGGTGTGCAACGTTTCTGCATGTAGCAGGGGAAAAGGCAATTAAAGTCTGCAACACATTTCACTTCACAGAGGAGGAAAAAGACAAAATACAGGTACTAAAGGACAAGTTTAAAGACTTCTGTGAACCTCGTAAAAACTTACCACCATACATCAGACATGTGTTCTTCACGCGCTCGCAGGGACTCTCAGAAACGATTGATGCTTATGTCACAGACCTGAAAAATAAAGCAAAAGACTGTGAGTTCGGGCATCCGCACGACTCATTCATTTGTGACAGAACTGTATGTGGCATAAAGGACGATGAATTAAGAGGCAGACTGCTGAGAGAGGTAGGTCTCTCTCTCGAAAAAGCCATTGATATCTGCAAACACGAATACAGAAATTGTCCTGCCTTTGGGAAAACATGTAAGAACTGTCAAAATAAAATTCACTTCGCTAAAATGTGCATGTCTAAGGGCCAAGTAAGTCACAGTAAAAAAAAAGCACACTATTGAACAGAGCGAGGAAATGTTCATTGTAACAGTACAGCAAGAGCAGGTCAAGAACATAAAATCTACTACATCTCAAAATGAAAATGACTGGACTGAAACGCTCAAAATAAATAAGAGAAATGTCAAGGTCAAACTTGATACTGGTGCATAATGCAATGTGTTGTCTGAAAGTACATACAAAGCACTAAACATCACAGGAAGGCTGCAAAAATCTAGTTGCAAGCTAGTGGCGTACTCAGGCCACAAGATGGAGCCATTAGGCAAGAAAGCCATCACCTGTGAGTATAAGGGACAGAAATACAGGA
Source organism: Sinocyclocheilus anshuiensis (assembly GCF_001515605.1). Taxonomy (NCBI): domain Eukaryota; kingdom Metazoa; phylum Chordata; class Actinopteri; order Cypriniformes; family Cyprinidae; genus Sinocyclocheilus; species Sinocyclocheilus anshuiensis. The sequence goes on along the minus strand of NW_015542368.1, from coordinate 22,572 downwards.
TTATATTGAGATAATACAGAATGATGCTCCAGCAATTCTCGGACATGCTGCCTGCCAAAAGTTAGGCATGGTAAAAAGACTGTATCAAGTTGAGAAAAATAACGACATTGTCAAAGAATTTGAAGACCTGTTTGTAGGACTAGGCTGCTTACCTGGAGAACACCCCATACAAATAAATACAGAAGTCTCAGAGATAGAGTCATCAAAGAGCTAAAAAGAATGGAACAAAACAAACTGAGCCTACTGACTGGGTCAACAGCATGGTGACTGTGGTCACATCAAACCAAATTTGCATATGCATGGACCCCAGAGATCTAAATAAAGCGATAAAACGTGAGCACTATCCAATGCTAACTGTGGAAGAGGTAGTCTCAAGAATGCCTAATGCAAAGTACTTCTCAATACTTGATGCAAATCAAGGCTTCTGGCAAATCAAGCTGGATCAAGAGAGCTCAAATCTATGCACAATAAACACACCCATTGGACGATATCGCTTTCTTCGTTTACCTTTCGGCATCTCTTCAGCTTCGGAGGTCTTTCAAAGGTCCATAGCCCAAGTGATAGAAGGTCTGGAAGGTGTTGATGACCTATTAGTGTGGGGAGACACAATTGAGGAGCACGATCAAAGACTAATACAGTTGTTGAAAAGAGCAAGAGAAAACAATCTGAAATTAAACAGAAACAAATGCAAAATCAGAATTAAGGAAATCAAATACATTGGACATATCCTCAGTGCCCAGGGACTAAATCCAGATGAGGAAAAGATCAGAGCAGTAACTCAGCTATCAACACCAGAGAACAAACAGAAGCTGCAAAGATTTCTGGGGATGGTTCAATATTTGGCTAACTTTATCCCCAACCTATCGGAAATCAGTGCTCCTTTGAGAAAACTGCTGGAGAAAGACACAGCATGGCACTGGGAAGATGCTCAGGACAGAAGCATAGAAAAACTGAAACACATGATTACTCACAGTCCGACACTGAAGTTCTATGATGTCAGCAAGCCTGTAACACTGTCTGTGGATGCAAGCTCAGAAGGAATCGGTGCTGTTATCTTGCAGGAAGGAAGGCCAGTGGCTTATGGGTCTAGAGCCCTGAGTGACTGTCAGCGTAGATATGAACAAATCGAGAAAGAGCTGCTGGCGATAGTATATGGCTGCGAGAAATTTCACCAATATGTGTATGGAAAAGAAATCACAATAGAAAGTGACCACAAACCGTTAGAAAGCATTTTCAGAAAGCCATTACATCAAGCTCCGACGAGACTTCAAAGAATGCTGCAGAGGTACAATCTCAATGTGATGTACAAACAAAGAATTATACAGTATATTGCTGATGCTCTGAGCCGTGCCTATCTGACAGAGGAGAAAGAGGATCTGTTGGGAGAAGAGTTGGAGGTGAATTGGGTGACATCACAACTTCCCATTTCTAAAAAAACTGGAGGTTTTCAAGAAAGCCACAGCAGAGGATGCTGAGATGCAAGCATTAAGAAACGCTGTCAGAGTCTCACCTCGGAATTGTGAAGTGTAAAGCAAGAGGAAGAGACATTATGTATTGGCCAAATATGTCGACACAAATTGAAGAGACAGTGTCCAAATGCGTGGTCTGTAATGAGAATAAGAATAACAACCCGAGAGAGCCACTACCAATACCACATGCGTTACTTGGACGACCATGGGAGAAAATTGGCACAGACATTTTTTATTATAGTGGGGTCTACATTTCTGTTGTGTGTGGATTACTTTTCAAAATATCCAGAAATTAGAAAGCTTACCGATACTACAAGCCGAGGAGTGATTCTTGAGATGAAATCCATTTTTGCAAGGCATGGTGTGATACACACAAAGTATGTACACAACTGTGTTATTTACTTTTTACTTTACTTTTAGTCGTTTAGCAGACGCTTTTATCCAAAGCGACTTACAAATAAGAAAAAGTAATTAAAAATGACAAATGCATACAACAACATTTCAAAACTAAACATTGAAATGAAAACAAAAAAAACAAAGCTAAAAACAATTCAAAATATTAAAAGAACAAAAGGTAGGAGTATAATAATGATTCTAACATAACACTAAGCCAAACACCAAAAAACAACTACATATGTGTATGTACAGCCACACACATATACATATACATGTACATATATATAAATACATTCAATATATATATATTATTTCATTTCCATTTTGTATGTTGAAGTACTGAAATAACTCAAATTAAATAAAACTAAAACTTAATAAAAAACCTATATAGACATAATAAAAAACTAATAAAATGACAACATTACTACAACTGTAACTAAAACTAAAATAGATAACTAATACAAATCAAACTACATTAGTTTATCAGTAATCCTAAAAAAATAACACTGAGCCAAACACACATGCTAAAATAACAACAACTTACTGACACATAGTAAGAAATGGTTATAAAATAAAAACTGAAACAGAAGTGAAACAAATAGTAGGAAATTACTATAATTGTTATGTTTTATTTATATTGTTGTAAGTTCAATGATCACATTATTTCCTTATGCAGTGTTTATGTGCGAACTAAAACATTTATATTGATTTACATGGAGAGGAAAAAAAGGACTCTTATTTTGATATTCTGACTGGAGAGTCACGACCAGGACGACGAACTGCGCATGTTTCCTCAGATCATCAGAGGAGCTGTGAAAGTGCAGACGCGACTCTCCCGTTCTTCTTACATTATCCTGTTTTACAGGTAACAGTAATCTGTCTGCGGGGTCTCTGAAGGCGGGGCCTGCAACAGATTCTTGGGGGCTCGTCCGGGATCGGCTCCACGTGACACGAGGAGGCTGATCCAAAGATTCCAGGACCGTGGGACCAGGTCGCGCTGGGGCTAGAGGTCGGCGGCTGCTGTGTCAACGGTGACAACGAGGCACACAGAGGGTTGGACAGACTGCCTGTCTTCATCCTGAGGTTAAGGAGGTTCCGGAAAGGATGACGGAGAATAACGTCATGGCGGATCATACGAGGAAACGCTTGGTGTGGGACATCCGAAAAGATCTAATCACACTACCTGCTGATGAACTGTTCCGCATTGCCAAGGTCATCGAGCCTGTACGAGGTAAAGACTCATCTGAACTGGACCTGGAGGACAGTGAAGGTTGTTTCGAGTTCATCAATGCTTTCATGTCAAGTGAATCCTTGCTTGAGACTGAAGATCAAGGTATGAGTGAACTGTTGTCATTGCAAGAGACTGTAAAATCAGCAAAACGGATTTGAACTACTGTATGTACATCTGATGTTGACACAAACACTCACCTTACACGTGTCGCATTCACCCACCACTGATGAACAGACACTGACTACTAATGGCACTTACCTGACACCACCACATGCTGCAACTGATTTTAGGGGTGCAAAGGGGGCTAAACCTAGAACAAGCACAGATATAAGTAAAATGCTTGCAGAGTATGAAGCACTTAGCAGAAAAATACACCAGTACATGACAACACCCACACAGCACACTGACCTTGCCCAACCTTTAGTACAGGGGGGTGCTGCCACACCACATCTGAATAAGACTGAATGACCTCAACGGGTAGCTCACGGCAGTACATTCCCAATGGTGGGGCTCCCATGTATCCAGCCCCGTGAGTTCAAGATACACGGAGGCCAGATTGGTGACCACTCGTCGGACATAACGTATAACAATGTATGCAGACAGATGGACGCTGCCCTCAGAGAGAACTTCAGCGATACCAACATTGTCAGAGGTGTGCTAAGAATCATTAAGACCAGCATCTTCAAGGACATGCTGATAAATAAGGACGACATGACGGTAAACGAGTTAAGAGGGTTCCTAGAGTCACACCTGGGAGATCGGAGCAGCACAGAACTATTTCAAGAATTGATGTGCACCAAACAAAGCGACCACGAGAACCCTCAACAGTTCTTATACCGTGTAATGGGGTTGAAGCAGAAAATACTTTTTGCAGCGAGGCACTTCAACGATGGCACAGTCTGACTCGATGGTCTTGTTTCAGCCTCATGAAAATAGAGATCATTTAAGATGCTTGGACATTGGAGAGGGACTCCTAGAGATACAACCCAAACGTGACCCTTGTGTTTCCATACCAATAGGAAATAGCACAGTGAGTGATGTTGCCCTGCCACGTGGCACAGTGATTGGAACATTGCAACAGATTGAGAGGATCTTAGTGGAGTCTGGAAAAATGAGTGAGCCCAGGCAGGCAATGACGATTCATGCTGCAACCACTCGAGAGGATGAGGCGAAGACATCATTGTGGCATCCACCTGTCAACCTGGACCATCTAGAAGAGGCCCAACAAGAGGTTGTCCAGAGAATGTTGTATGAGGAGACTGGTGCATTCAGCAGAGATGACAGTGACATCGGATGCATACCGAGTTTAGAGATGCCAATCACACTCACGGATGACATCCCAGTTCAGAGGGCATATTCAGCAATACCGAAACCCCTGTTCAACGAGGTGAAGGGCTACATACAGGATCTCTTGGCAAAAAGATGGATCGTTAGATCAAAGTCGCCATATGCCGCTCCAGTAGTCTGTGTCCGAAAAAAAAGATGGCAAGTTGAGGCTCTGTGTTGATTACCGTCTCCTGAACAGGAAAACCATCCCTGACCATCACCCATTGCCCAGAATACAGGATCTGATTGACACGCTTGGAGGGTACTCTTGGTTCAGTATCCTCGACCAAGGCAACGCATACCACCAAGGGTACATCGCAGAGGGAACAAGACACATGACAGCTTTCATTACCCCATGGGGGCTATATGAGTGGGTCCGAATCCCATTTGGATTGTCCAATGCACCTGCTGCTTTCCAACGCAGCATGAAAGAAATGCTCGATTTACTTATGGATGAGTGCTGCATCCCATACTTGGACGATGTCCTTTGTTATGCGAGATCCTTTGAAGAGCATGTTGAAACCATCCGTAGAGTTTTGAAGGCCCTCCAGTGCCATGGTGTCAAGCTAAAACCTAAAAGGTGTGAGATGTTCCGCAGCGAGGTCAGGTATGTTGGACGCCTAGTGTCAGCTGAAGGGGTGCGGGTGGACCCTAAAGACCTGGAAGCAGTCCAATCCTTAACGAGCAGGACTCCACAGATGGTGGGTGATGTGAGGAGGCTACTCGGGTTTCTCAGCTACTACCGTACATTCATCCAAGATTTCTCCAGGTTCGCAAAACCCTTGTATGAGTTTCTGCAAGCAAAGCCTGGGACAGCAAAGGGTCCACAATGCCGGAGTAAAGTTAAAGGTCCACAAGTAGCCTCCAGGACTCCAGTAGAATGGACCAAGAACCACCAACAGACCCTGGAAAGACTAATTGAAATTTTAGTAAACCCACCTGTGCTAGCATATCCAAACTTCAACTTACCCTTCTCGCTCCACACAGATGCATCAGAAAGGGGCCTAGGGGCTATCCTGTATCAGCGACAAGACGGGAAGTTGAGGGTCATCGGGTATGGGTCCAGGACATTGACGGCAACAGAGAAGAACTGCAGGTTACACAGTGGTAAACTCAAGTTCCTGGCCCTGAAGTGGGCAGTATGTGAAAAATTCAAAGACTACTTATTCTATGCCCCACACTTCACGGTGTATACCGACAACAACCCCTGACGTACGTGATGAGCATAGCCAAGCTCAACGCAGTAGGCCATCGGTGGGTCGGGGAGTTGTCTGACTTCCAATTTGACATCAAGTACCGGCCAGGGAAGGTCAACATCGACGCAGACACCTTGTCTCATCTTCCTCTGGACATTGAAGTGTATGAATCAGAGTGCACAGAAGAACTACCCATGGGGGCGATACAAGCAGCATGGGAGGGCAGTCATGTATCAGAGAGAAAAGACGTGGCCTGGGTCGCTGCTCTGTATATATCTACAGTGGATGAGTCACAACAACTCGCAACCGTGTTGCCCACAATAGAACAAAATGAACTGATTCAAGCTCAGAAAGATGATCCAGTAATCTCTCAAGTGAGACAATGGAAGGAGGATGGTGTCACACTTACGGATGAGATGCGGGCAGATCTGACAGGAACCAGCAGAAAATCGATGTATGAGTAGAACAAGCTGCATCTTGAAGGTGGACCGCAGAACAAGTGAGAGAAAATAACTTGTCTTACCGAGCAAGTACAAGAAGCTGGCACTTGAACACCTCCATGACAAGATGGGCCATGTGGGTACAGAGCGGGTACTGGGCCTGACGAGGGAGCGGTTTTACTGGCCATACATGAAAGCTGAAGTGGAGGAGTATGTGACTAAGAAATGCCCATGTATAAAACAGAAGAAACCTACCATACATGTCCGGGCACCTATGGGTAGCATCACCACACACTCACCCATGTAGCTGGTATGCACTGACTACTTGCATCTGGAACCAAACCGCGGAGGGTATGAATATATCCTGGTGGTCATGGACCACTTCACAAGGTTCGCCCAAGCCTACCCGACCAAGAACAAGTCGGGGCGGACTGCAGCAGAGCGCCTGTTCCAAGATTACATTCCGCACTTTGGATATCCGGAAAAATTACATCACGACCAGGGCCGTGAGTTTGAAAACTAACTCTTCCGCACTCTCCAACAGTTCGCTCGAATTGGCCACTCTCGAACGTCGCCATACCACCCCCAAGGCAAACCAGTCGAGAGGTTATATTGGACCCTGTTACAAATGTTAAGAACACTGGCGGATAAGGAAAAGGAAAGGTGGAAAGATCACTTACCTCAAATCGTGCATGCTTACAACTGCACGAGTTGACAGGATACTCACCCTTTTTCCTGTTATACGCCTTCCAGTTGACCTGATCTTCGGCCTGGTGGAACAAACAGAAGAAATCACACCAAAGGGGTATGCAAAGCAGTGGGCACACAGAATGAGTGAAGCATACAAGATCGCGGAGAGCCACAGTCAGCAGTCAAGTGCGAGAGGGAAAGCGCAGTATGACCGAAAAGTGAGGGGGGTTGTGCTGAAGGCAGGAGATCGAGTACTGGTTAGGAATCTTGGGGGACGAGGAGTCCCAGGAAAGTTATGATCTTACTGGGAAAAAGCTGTATATGTCGTGAAAGAGCAAGTATCAAACAACCCTGTGTATGTCGTATATCCTGAGAACAGTGAGCGTGGAAAGACCAGGACACTACATCGAAACCTGTTGCTACTGGTGAACGACCTACCTGTAGAAGCTCCAGCAACGACATCCGGATCCATGAGACCTGAAAGACAGAAAAAGACAGTGAGACACACAAGCAATGACAATATGGATGACAGAGACAGTGACCTGGCCAGCTCTGATGCAGAGAGTAGTGCAGGAGGATACTGGTTAAGAGCTCCAGTCAACTGGCTGACATCAGGAAGCATCCGACCCCCAGAGCAAGTTCCTGTAAGGGAAAACATTCGGGTTATGCCGGGAAGGGAAAGCTCAGGGCAGATCCAGGACAGAGAGGTGCAAATAACATGTGAGAGTCCAGCTGACCAAGGCAGATTTATACATACGACATGTTGGGCCAACCTGCGATCCACCCCTACACCCCCACACTGAACTCAGTTACTGCTTACTCCACCCCATACATGCCTGTTTGGGGTTTACACAATTACACCACACCCATTATCTACCCTCACTTGTACTTACCTTCAGTACACACACCTTATGGAGTTACAACTGCTGTTTATTAAGAGTGGTTAAAGTGTTTGCTTATGGGAAATGAGGGGTTGATCACTGGAGCTTTTCTTAGTTTGTCAGGGAGAGTGTGATACACACAAAGTATGTACACAACTGTGTTATGTTTTATTTATATTGTTGTAAGTTCAATTATCACATTATTTCCTTACGCAGTGTTTATGTGCAAACTAAAACATGTATATTGATTTACATGGAGAGGAAAAAAAAGGACTCTTATTTTGATATTCTGACTGGAGAGTTCTCCCGTTCTTCTTACATTATCCTGTTTTACAGGTAACAGTAATCTGTCTGCGTGGTCTCTGAAGGCGGGGCCTGCAACAATGGCATTTCTGATGTTGTAGTATCTGACAACAGACCTCAATATGCAAGTGCAGAGTTTGCTATTTTCGCAGAGGAGTGTTCGACCATGTAACCTCCAGTCCTGGTTACGCACAGTCTAATGGTCAAGCAGAAAGGACTGTGCAAACTGTAAAGACTCTGTTGAAAAAATCTCAAAGTAACAACAGTGACCCATATGTTGCACTACTTGAGTACCGCAACATGCCAGTCGATGGGATAGGTTTGTCTCCTGCACAGCTGTTGATGGGGCGACGTCTCAGGACAAAGCTGCCAACATCATCTGCGCTGCTTACATCTGATACCATGAAACTTGTGCAAAGAAAGCTCAAAGAATGACAGAGTAAGCAAACGTTTTATTATGACAGGCAGACAAAGCTCTTACCGGATCTGCAACCTGGAGAGAAAATCAGAATGCAGAAAGGAGAGTCTTGGCAACCAGCTGTAGTCCAAAGGAGACATGAGCATCCCAGATCCTTTGTGGTCAGAACACCAGATGGTAACCTGTTCAGAAGAAATCGCAAGCATCTGAGGAAAACAAAAGAAATTGATAAGTCAGTATTTGACAAGAGTATTGTCATGGAGACAAGTGGACAGCAAGAGTCTCAAAGTGATGATAACTCTCATGAAGTCCAAGAGCAATCATACCATACCAGATCTGGGAGAGTAGTGAGAGTACCAGAGAGATACAGAGACTGACTTTCAAGAAGCAAAAAAAAAGAGGGATGTCATGTATGTGTACATGTGAATGCATTGTGTGCCTTCAGGGCATCCGTAGTTGTCATGGAGATTGGGGGTGGGGTTAAGGAAGTTAAGGAATATAATAAATGGTTACGCTGGCATGCGAACACGAGGTTTTGATGTCCTTTATTAAACAACATAAAATATAACAGTTTGGCTTATGAAGTAACAAGGGCTATGAAGTCAGATTGAAGTTAGTGACCAGCAGCACAGTTTGCAACAATGCAATTTCGGGTCCAAAATTTATTTATTTATTTAGTAATTTAGCAGACGCTTTTATCCAAAGCGATTTACAAATGAGGACAATAAAAGCAGTCAAAACTAACAAAAGAGCAACAATATATAAGTGCAAATGACAAGTCTCGGTTAGCCTAACACAGTACACGTAGC
>NW_015542368.1:10906-12638 GCF_001515605.1 Sinocyclocheilus anshuiensis | reverse complement strand
TATATGATGGCGGATCCAAAGCGCAACTTAAGGGAAAATACCTTATTTATTTGGGTTACAACAGCTATATCCATCTTACTCATTTTGTCAATGCAAGGTAGATGTTTAATATATGCGAATTTGCCATTGTACTATTTTATGGCTGATGTGTTTTAATTAATAAGATAATAAACCACAAACTACATTCGTTTTAAAGGGGTCATATGATGCTGCTAAAAGAACATTATTTGGTGTATTTGGTGTTGGCCAGCTATCCAGTGCGTTGTGATTGGCCGAATACCTCAAGCGTGTGACGGAAATGTTACGCCCCTTATCATAATGTGATGATGCCCTGTCAGGCCGAAGAGATGATTCAAAAACATGAAAACCCATTACAAACGAGGCATTCATTGCATCCAGTGGGAACATAATTACGGATTTTCTTTATGCACCAAGAGCTTGTAACACTCCAAAGAGAAAGGAAAAATTGAAATCGCTTCATATGACCCCTTTAAGGTAGCCTAAGGGGAAATCCAAAGGCTATTTATTTGTGTTAAACTCGAGTAAAACATATACTTATTTATTTTGTTAATAAAAGTTCAAAGTGTTTTTTTTTTTCAATTAATAATAATGAGCCATAAGCATGCATTTAAAGTAAGGGGAAAATCCAAAAACCTTACATTTATTTGTGTTACAACGCGGGTACATCAGTCTTATTCAGTGGCGTAGCAAGTCAGCCCCTGGTCCATATGCAAAAAATGTGTCCCCCCGCCAAACGTTATGGGCTCCAACTCAGTTAACTTAACTTAGGCCCTATTGTTGATTTTTCGGAAGTAAATAAAGTTACGTGAATCGTGACTATTCACAAGCTGTTTTATTTAGGGTAGGCTATAGGCTAATGCTTGGAAATGTTGTTTAAAGTTGTCAAGTCCATTCATTATTTGTAGCACGCAAGCCACCCAATAATCGCAGCTTTGTGCTTTGTTACTACAAAGTCTTAGCATTCTGTCATATTTTTTTGATAAAATACAAACAACAAACGTTTTACGCTCTTTAATTTGTAGTGAGATAATTCGCCTCAGTTCAAGCTGCATATGAATCAATTATATTTTCTTCTTTAATATTTGCAGCACGAAATAAACATGAATATTTGAATGCATCTTGAAAAAAATCAGAACAACTTAATACAAATGAATGTCTCATGAATCGATCAATCAGAGTTTTAAAAAAAGTTAAAAGAATGACAGACTTTTTTTTTTTTGGAGGAGTAGGCCTATGGGTGGAATTTTCACATTATATAACATGATTTTATTATCTTAATTTTAACTTTATTCTTAAAATATTATGACGTTAATCTTATTTATTTAGTTATTTTTAAACATGGCACAAAATTGCTGCCATATAGGCTATTGAATGCAAACACAATTTTGGCACATCAGCCCAAAAAACAAACAAAAAAATAAAATAATAAAATAAAAAACAAACAAAAAAAGTCAAAAATAGTGAGGGGATATTTGAATTATTTGTTAATAAACTAATGTTTTCTGAGTCAATGTTGCAAAAATTAATTTGACGAACCTGACTAGCCATCCTCATTGGACGTGCCTTTAGAGAGAAATGCATCTTTACAGATTACATAATGAAAGAGTTTTTGTTTTCGATTTGAATTATTTAGTTTTAAAGTATTAATTTAAAGCTTTCTATAGATATATTTATCATGTCTGTGAGGCAAGTATTCGCTGAGATTCTGCTC
>NW_015542368.1:9035-9915 GCF_001515605.1 Sinocyclocheilus anshuiensis | reverse complement strand
GCCTATGGGTGGAATTTTCACATTATATAACATGATTTTATTATCTTAATTTTAACTTTATTCTTAAAATATTATGACATTAATTTTATTTATTTAGTTATTTTTAAACATGGCACAAATAGCTGCCATATAGGGTACTGAATGCAAACACAATTTTGGCACATCAGCCCAAAAAACAAACAAACAAACAAAAAAATTATAATAAAATAAAAAAACAAACAAAAAAAGTAAAAAATAGTGAGGGGATATTTGAATTATTTGTTAATAAACTAATGTTTTCTGAGTCAATGTTGCAAAAATTAATTTGACGAACCTGACTAGCCATCCTCATTGGACGTGCCTTTAGAGAGAAATGCATCTTTACAGATTACATAATGAAAGAGTTTTTGTTTTCGATTTGAATTATTTAGTTTTAAAATAGTCATTTAAAGCATTCTCTATATATATTTATCATGTCGGTGAAGCGCTCCTGCTCAAGACCAAGAGGACAGAAAGCGCATCCTGTTTGTTTTCCTTATTTTACAAAACCACAAGGTTTTGTTGATATTGTGAGTGCACACAAATACTAGAGTAGACCCTTTGCAGTTCCGAATGATGTATATACTCTTACCTTTATGTAAGGGGGGGCTAATTTCTAAAGGCATAATGATAAGCAAGAAACTGGCATTTTAACAGACTTTTTTATGAGTATATGCTATTCCCATTCTGCTATTGGCTTGTAGTTTTGCATAAGTGGATGAAAATCACGCCCATTTTTCATGAAACGAAACTTTCGTTTCGAGATGTAAAGTTAGCTCTCTAGCTATGAAGGTAGAATGACGTCAAAAAGATTTGCATACGCAGGGTAAGAGTTGTGGAAGTGTACATAAGACTGTAAGCG
>NW_015542368.1:347-3182 GCF_001515605.1 Sinocyclocheilus anshuiensis | reverse complement strand
TGTAAGCGCAGAGAAAAGAAAGACGGAGCTGTACATATCGGTTTATTTCGGGAACTTTTTGCCACACATGCACAACAAGTAATTTAGACATTTGCAACAGTTAGTTTTTTTACACATACAGATTGGTTCTATGCAGTCAATCCGTTTTGCAGTTCTTTAAACTGTTGTTTTCGCTTGCAAATCACTGTTCACAGGCTTGCAGTGCTTTTGACCGTCTTTTGGCGAAAAAAACGTGCCAAAAGTGTAAGCGCGGAAAAATGGAAGTCAGAAGCATGCAGATCATATTTATTTTGCGTTAGCATGAAGCTGCAGTTTCACAATACATGAATTACACTTACGAATAACAGTAAAATGCTGCAAATATTTTTTTCTTGCGCTTGAAACGCGATTTACACCTTTACAAAGCTTCTCTTGCGCATGCAAATTTAATTTACGCTTACAGTCTTATGTACACTTTCACAACTCTTATCCTGCGTATGCAAATCTTTTTGACGTCATTCTACCTTCATACTAGCTCTCTTCCTCAGCAGCTACTTTCATTGTGTGCGGAGCATATGAAACATGCTCTTAATCTGAGCTGTGTGACTGAGGGTCAAATACACTATGACATTCCACGGTGACGTGTGCTCATCTTTGAAAACGCACTCCTGCACTAGGTAAGACACAAATCTGAAGTACGCTTGCGTTTATAATGTGTGTCAGTTTAGCTTTAGCATGTCACACGAGGAAGAGATCAGACTGCAGGTTCGTAGTTCGGGCATGACTATCATACATCTGGTCATATACAGCTAAAAACACTCGCACAGCCTCTTCATTCTTTTACGTAAACTTGCCTGAGCCGAATTAACTGTTAGCTTGCTTGTCAACGTCAGTATTGCGTTGTCGAGTTTGTTTCGGGCTATTGGTTGTGCAGTTTTACTGATAAAATATTGGCTTATTATGCACAGATCGTGAATTTAAGTTGTCGATAGATGTGAGACGTATAAGTTTTGTTTGTTTCATAGGTTAGAAAATGGTTGGGAAATACAAGTTCGCCATTCAGACACGTCATAGCCTGACGTTATCAATAATAGCCTATAATGTTAAAAGAACAGCATATCATATATAGATAATATATTTCTATGCATATCCATATGCGCGTGGTGATTACAATCATAATGGCTATATATTACTATAGTTTCATTTTGTGGCGGGTTTCTTCTTGCTCGGATTTTTATCTTTTTTTTAATTTACAGAGAATTAAGCGACAGCGGCCTCTATCGGGGGACTTTGCCATATATGCTTTTACATTGTTTATTTTATTAATTAATTTCTATATTAATTTAGGTGAAATTATCTATTTTTATGTGTGTATTAATGCATGTACTTTTATTTGTTCTTTTGAGTATTTATGTTGCGAAAGAGTGAAATTTCCACGGAAGTCATGAAAGACAGGCATTTACAGTGATTTCACCATAATTAAGGAACAGTAGTTAGGCACAAGGTGAAGTGGAGGACAATTAATATTGTTTGGAATGGCTTGTTGCTTTTATAAAATGGCATCAACAATAGTATAATAAAACACGGCAGTGTTCAATAAATTTCATTAATAATCACAACAATTCAATTCAATTCAAGTTTATTTGTATAGCAATGTTTCCCATACATTAATTTATTTGTGGTGGCCTGTCACAATATCAAAACTGACCGCTACATCTAGATTTATTCAATCCGACTGTCTTCAGAAAATTTTGGATGTAATTTCCATTTCATCTTGCCTGTAGTGCATGTTAAAGCAGCATTTGTGAGCTCAGCGCTGCTTTGTGTACAGCCGTTACTGGGATAACCTGTTTCTCCCGCTTTAAAGCACCTCCCGCTGGCAGAGAATGAATTTGCATTTTCAGCAAGTCCGTCTGATTTACGCAGCAAACTTATTTTGCTTTTCCTATATCAACGGGCGCTGCGGATAATCCGTGGGTCGGGTAATAAAAAATGCATTCGGAATATTTGCGGGTGGGTCGCGGGTGGATAAAATAAATCATAAATGATGCAAATATTAACTACATTTTATTAAAATACATTTTTTTTCATGAGGCAGACGATTTTGTGTGTGTTCGTTCGCCTGATCGGGAAGTTGCAGTGACAGAAACGGTGACATTCCAGATAAAGTTTGAAAGGAGTAAAGCCTGTGTTAATGCTATTGAGTAGGCTAATATGGCCAAATAAGATATTTTGTTTTATAAATAAATGTTAATTTAAAAGCAGCCCACGATCAGCATATTATGTTACCGTTATCCCTTACGGCTCCGACGAGGTTTTGTTCCGTCCCCACACCGGCGATGACATGACTGCGGCGCCAAATCATTTATGTCCCCACGCATCATGAAATGTCGTCACGCGTTGACGTCATCAAATTGTGATCGGTTCGTGAGATCGGCCAAGCCGATCGAGTCATAAAATGTGATTTTTGGCCGATACCGATCTCCGGCCGATCGATTGTAGCATCCCTAATTAATATAATTGCTTATTTTATTTAATATTTTTAATACTAATTATACATTTCATAGTGTTTTTATGCATTTTTATATTTATTCCAAAATAATAACTAAAGGCAGTAACAATTTGAACAATATTTTGGAAACAATTTACAATAATATTTCATTAGGTAACATTAGTTAACTACTTTAGTTAACATGAACTAAACAATAGCCTACTTCTTCAGCATTTAACATATCTTAGTTAATATTAATTTCAACATTTACTAATGTACTATTAAAATCAAAAGTTGTGTTTGGGATGCGGCGGATTGCGGGAGAGGGGGTGGGGTGGGGAATCACGATGTCAGCTTAACATCGT
>NW_015542368.1:0-337 GCF_001515605.1 Sinocyclocheilus anshuiensis | reverse complement strand
ATAAATGTATAATCTGTGTACAATGTACAAAATCTGTGAAATGAACTAAATAACTGCGGTCAGTAGCGTAGTAGGCTATTTAAGATCGGAATATGAACTTAATTAGGCTACTGCTAGGGACTATGAACAAAGGATAGGCTAGTTTGTATGGGATTACATTTCTGCCACATTTCTGCGATCTGAGTTTTGTGGAGAAAACGTTCGTTTCGCAAAGAAAAAAGTATTTCGAGCGCACGAAAATCAATTCCTCTCTTAAGAGGTGCAGACCTCTTTTGCGCGTGCAACGTTTCAGTAGCTTGCTCCCTTGATGCCAGCCCTCAGTGCTCTCTAAATGCCA
>NW_015542367.1:622605-623807 GCF_001515605.1 Sinocyclocheilus anshuiensis | reverse complement strand
GAAAGGTCACAAAGGTCAAAGCCATCAATAATTTTTGACATATGCTGTCGGGTATCACTACTGGCAAGTTCGATCCTAGAGAGCCGCTGTTCTGCAGAGTTTGGCTTCAACCCTAATCAAACACACCTGAACAAGCTAATCAATTTCTTCAGAATTACTAAGGCCATATGCGGGCAAGGTTTATTTGAGGGTTGAAGCTAAACTCTGCAGGACAGCAGCTGTCTAGAACCGAACTTGCCTACCCCTGCCCTAATTCCAAGCTTACCCTGGGAACAAAGGAAGAACTAAATTCCAATTCCATTTGACTGTTTTCTATGGAAGTTCAAAGAATGTGAAGTCACCATTTACGTTCTTTGCATCATTTTTCACACAATGAAGGTGAATGGTGACTGAGGCTGTCATTCCTCTAAGGGACTTCTTTTGTGTTGCTCAGAAATGTTAGGGATTTGGAATGATGAGGGTGAGTAAATAATGAAAGAATTGATGTTTTTGTCTTGATCAAATTAAGAAGTAACAGTGTTCGATTACTTCAGCAGTATTTAATTAGCTTTAATGAATACTTGGTATGGAATGTGTTTCTCAGCATGTTTGAATGAAGCTTGTTTCTGCTTCAGTGACGTACACTAGGCACACTGGAACTCTCCGAAGCTTCTAATGTCAGCGACCAGAACGTCTTGAAGAGCATTAAGCAGGAAGGAGATCATCAAACGGTAACTAAACCAAATTTGCTTTGCTCTGTTATTCTGTGGAATTTTTGTGTGTTTGTTCTGGTTTCAGAGATCATCGGTTCTTTCTCGGGTCCAGCTAAAGATTTCTACTAGCACAAGTTTGACTCACCAGTATCTTGGGCATTATAAAGTACTAGAAACTCTGAAATCCAGTGAAAAATCAGTGCACAAAGCAGCTCAGACCACCCTTATGTATCCCATCACTTTTCAGTCCCCATTTCCCTTCCATTTCACTGTCCTCAGTGTAACATTCAAACCATCATCCAACAAAATCTGACATTATGGATACAATCTTCGAACAAGGGGGGGAGTCATGGCCTAATGGTTAGAGAGTCGGACTCGTAACCCAAAGGTTGCGGGGTTCGAGTCTCGAATCCGGCAGGGATTGTGGGTGGGGGGAGTGAATGTACAGCGCTCTCTCCCACCTTCAATACCACGACTGAGGTGCCCTTGAGCAAGGCACCGAACCCCCAA
>NW_015542367.1:605649-620659 GCF_001515605.1 Sinocyclocheilus anshuiensis | reverse complement strand
ATCCGGCAGGGATTGTGGGTGGGGGGAGTGAATGTACAGCGCTCTCTCCCACCTTCAATACCACGACTGAGGTGCCCTTGAGCAAGGCACCGAACCCCCAACTGCTCCCCGTGCAGCATAAATGGCTGCCCACTGCTCCGGGTGTGTGTTCACGGTGTGTGTGTGCTCACTGCTGTGTGTGTGCACTTTGGATGGGTAAAATGCAGAGCACTAATTCCTAGTATGGGTCACCATACTTGGCCACATGTCACGTCACGTCACGTCACGTCATGTCACGTCACATCAAAGAGTGTTACAAAACACATTCAGTACCTGAATGCACAATATGACTCATGGCTCAATACAGGTGTCCTATTATAATAAACCTGTTCTACAGGTCTGTTTCTGAATTCCCCTAAGATCCCAGTACAAACACACCACCATTCCATCCCAGTCACGCTAACCAGTGTTTGACCTCAGGCAGCGATGACTCCTTTAGTTTAAAGCATTTGTTAATGCTTTAGATGTTAATCTGCATCTTTGATAATAAGAACAATGAACAGATTGAAACATGTTTCCTGTAAATGTTCTCTCTTCAAAGAAAATGAAAATAAGTTTATGTAAATTAGATGTCAGTTCCAAACCAGTGGACCAATCAGAAGACCTTGTAGGCGGGGTCTTGCCATAGAGCTTTTGTTTACTGTAGCAAGTTGGCATGGCAACTGTTTTATTTGAGGGCAACATGATGGTGGAGACATTCTGTGCTGCGCTGTTTTTTAAAACTATTCCTGAGCGCTGCGTCTCATGTTTTTAGATGCAAAGAAGCATTTTGTGGGAACAGCCCCTTTACAAAATAAATTTTGTGCCATTTTGATTTAGATTTTATGTGATTTTGTTGTCTGTCTTAAATAATTTCTGGATAAATCATGTAAGGAATAATTGATGATGGGCCGTTGAATTATTAGAAAATAATGCACACCTGAGTTGGTGATGTGGTAGGATGCAAATTAATATTTTTTATTTTTACTGCTACCACATTGTACTTATTGTTAGTTCTTCTCTCATTTAGTGTACAAAAAATGGCCATCAAATAGTCAAATGTACAGTCCATATTTTTGTCTTCTAAAAGTTTGTTTACATTTACTTTAGCAATACGATGTGTTGATTACCACTGGTGCAGACAGCACTAGACACATCCACTAGAAACCAACAAAACAGCAACTTGATGGCCAAAAACATTCATGTTTAACAAAATAATTTGTTTTAGAAATTCAGGTAGGTTTTTGGAGAACAAATCATACAAAGGTGAGTAGAATAAGGAGATAAAGCAGTTACAACTTGCTTCCGTGGAACACAACAGACACCATTCACCAAACCCAGATCCACCGCTCGTTATCACGGGGAAGTAACAGTATCTACTTTTAACAACAGTATTTAAACTTTAATGTGCACATAATGCGTTTCTCGGCATATCTGACCCTGGAGCACAAAACCAGTCTTAAGTCGCTGGGGTATATTTGTAGCAATAGCCAACAATACATTGTATGGGTCACAATTATTGATTTTTCTTTTATGCCAAAAATCATTAGGATATTAAGTAAAGATCATGTTCCATGAAGATATTTTGTAAATTTCCTACAGTAAATATATTAAAACTTAATTTTTGATTAGTAATATGCATTGCTAAGAACTTCATTTGGACAACTTTAAAGACGATTTTCTCAATATTTTGATTTGTTTGCACCCTCAGATTCCAGATTTTCAAATAGTTGTATCTCGACCAAATATTGTCCTATCCTAACAAACCATACATCAATGGAAAGCTTATTTGATGACCGGTTATGACTGGTTTTGTGGTCCAGGGTCACATATGTGAATGAGTTGAGTTTGTCTTGTTTCTGCTCCAGTGACGTGGCACATTATTGAGTGGAGCTTTCCAGAAGCTTCTGGCCAACAACAGAAAGCATTGAAGGGCATTAAGCAGGAAGGAGATCAGCAGAAATGGTAACTAAACCCCATGACTGTTCCATTTGTGCCAAAAGCAGTTGACTGCTTTGTACTATACATTTGTCTGTGTCTACAGTCATTGCATATTTAAGATAAATTAATTTATGTCGATGCGTGTGTTCTTTGTTGTCCTGTTCTGTTGTCCATCGTGTTGCCTTCTGTTGTTTATGGAAGGCTGTTTTTAAAAATGATGGCTTTACGATTGTGCCAAAAAATGCTTTGTACAATCATCTATGTCTACTGTTGTTTAATTTGCGTCATCGTCCCTGTCAGGCATTCAGCTCAGTTTTATGCTTTATAAGTTACTACTCTCAGTAAACGTCCTGCAGTGCATTTTACAGATATCTGGTTAACAAATAAAATGTTTAGATATTTTCCCATAATGAGTGTTCTCAACATCTCTCTAAAACTAAATAATATAACAAAGCACGAAGATGAAACCTAAGGACTATGAATGCATGGAGAGGAAGACATAACAAAACAACAGTAATAACAGTGATAACGGTAGATATAGACAAGTGTATTGCATGAAGCAGTCAACACTTTTTTTTTTGTGGCTCAAATAGAATGTCATGGCTAAGGCCTAACAATGTTATTTGGTTGTGTGTTTGATTTCCACCAGCTTGAGATTGACTTTGAGATATCTCAGCCATTATATAGTACTAGATACTCTGAAATCAGCGTACAAAGCAGCTTAGATCACCCTCATGTATCCCATAATCCTTTTCAGCCCCAATTTTCCTCTCCATTTCACTGTCCTTAGTACCATTCAAACCATTATCCTACAAAATCTGACATTACCAATATACTCCTCCAAGAAAGATTTTTACAAAGCACTTCAGTATTACAAGCACACTATGAGGTGTGTCCCACTGTTAAACCTGTTCTACAGGTCTGTTTATGAATTTCCCTGAGATCCCAGTACAAACACACCCCCATTCCAGCCCAGTCACACTAACCAGTGTATGATCCATCAGTAAACACACACTCCTGTCTGTTTCAACACAAGCACTCCATACAAAACTCAAGAAATGTATGACCACATTCTGTTTTCCTTAGTTAGACCATTGACCTCTTCTTTTATTCATTGACCTCCTCCAATTCTGCCATCATTGAAAGCACCATAGACCTGGATCAGGAGTAGATGCTGTATTGAATTTTATGCAAATGAAAACGAGTCTGTGAGGGATTGATTTACAGTCTTTACAATAACATCCATTATATAAATATCCTAGATCACATGTCATTTTCAGCTTCCAGACTGTGTAATGTAAGCTTTGTCTACAGAGTTTTTTTAATGTTTCATCATTCAGCTGAACAAGCGGCATATTACTAAACAGTACAATCCATTGAACACACAGCATTTCAGTCTCGTTTTCATCCCTGTCAGAAATTAAATATGGTGCTACCCTGACTAATGTCTATTATCATTTTCACTGTCCTGTTCTCGGTTTAGTAGCTTTAATCATCCAGTAAAGTATTTCCAGTCATTCCAGCCACATCAGGACAATAATCACACATTTAATTACATGGCCATTTGTGTTGTTTTTGTGTAAAAAGCTTATACTTTGCTCTTGAAACTATTCTATAGGTTCATTGGGTAGCTTTAGCATGTTTTGCTACATGAGTTTTTTAAGTACTAGAAGTTAGATGGTGACGACTTGTGTCTGGATGTAATTTAGTACATTTGAAACATCCTGTGGTGTTTGTCAGTCTGTAAATCTGAAGTTCAGCTGTTCTGTTTTGATTCTCATATAAGAGTATCTACAGCTTATCATCCATCATTTACCTTTAAGGCTTGGTAGTTTTTCCAAATATCTTTCTAAATATCTTATTTTGTGTTTTGTGTTGGAATGACATGAAGGAGAGTAAATGATCCATGAAGTGGAATAATTTTTAGGTAAACTATCCCTTTAAAGGTGCACTTTGTATTTATTTTTTCAACAATTAAATTAATAATACTTTTAGTGCTTAACAAATTGATTAGACCAGCACCCATTGTAAGGTTGTGCCACAGCTGCCCTAAACTAACAGTATTGGTGATTACCAAAATCATTTTTGTTTCTGTAATGGTTAATCCACCAGTATGTGTAAACTGATTAGTCACAGTACTGTTATGCTAAAATATAATGATTGCTGTTATCATATTTATAAGAAAAAAAAAATAGTAAAGCAAGCAAGTCCAAAGTATGTTTTGCAAGCACAACTAATGTGTGGTTAAAGGGATGGTGTACCCAAAAGGTAAATGTTCCCCTAATCCCATCCTTAACCTTAATCCTGGAACATAGGACCCTCTTGGAACATAGGAAGGACTTCGTTCCATCCCATTTGACTCATGTTCAATGAAGGTGAATGGTGGTTAAGACTCATTTAGATAAAGATCCTCTTATGTTTGTTTTGCGGTGTGTACTTTGATCTTAAAACCTTTAACTTTATTATTCTCATGTAAGGTAAAGTAAGTCAATTCTGGCTAAGTTCTAAGCATTTTAAATCGCTTACAATTTGGTCAGAAGACTCCCTTCACTTCATTCAAAACAAGTTTAATCTTGCTAGCTGCTTAAGGCTTTATAAACATGCCGTGTTAACGCCCTGTATTTTATCTTCCCTGATCTTTTGTTAAACCCCATTTATATCACACAAGTGTCACAAGCACAGGGTTTTGTGAGGTTTTTTAAGTTACTGTTAAATTAAATAGAGTAATCTAAGATGATCTGTCCTTCAGTGCGTGGGGATAGAATACATGATCATGGGAAGAAATGAACACAGATACATAAAGTTCAATGATCAATCTTTCTTCAGAGGTTTATTGCTTTAGGCGTTTGAAGATGTGGGAGAGGCAGGCCGATCTCCACGGTCTGCAGTTTGCCACAGGCCTAATTATTGAGTATTTCCAAATAAAGTTTTGCATATCTCATCACATTCTGTATTCATCATACCCATGCCTGTCGTATATTACTAGTTAAAAATTACCCTCTATCTTATTTTTAAAATCGAATTTTGCTTTAAGAATTTCCCCCCTCAAATGTCTCCTTTTCTCACACAGTAATTCTGTATTCAAAAAGCAAACTTTCTTTCATTAAGAAAGATACCCAGGGCTTGTTATTTGGGAATATTTTCAGTTTTTGTTTCAGATACATATGATGTAATAGTGTCTGTGAGCTCATCCGCATCCAGACAAGATTGAAAGAAAATGTCCCAGTTAGTCTCATCGAAGCAGTCCCTTAGTTGCTCTTTACACCTATCAGACCACACCTGTATTTGCTTAAGAACAGGCTTCACTCTCTTCACTACAGCCTTATATTTGGGCAGGAGATGAATTACATTGTGTCTAATTGTCTTGGATTGCATTCCAATAAAATTTACACTATAACTCTCCTCAATTTTGCCATTTTATAAACCATCATAATAAATTTGAGTTGTTTCCAAAACACCAGAAGATTAAATGTATTGTAGCAAACATTCCAGATTATTGTTCTGCGTCATGGAAAAAGTCATGAACTTTGTGTTTTGAATTGACAACCTGTATTGTATAAAGTGCTATAGTAATAAAGCTGACTTATGACCTTTTATGAGGTTTTTAATCTAAATTTATAGGAGGCTCACACCATCACATGGCACATTGAACTTTTTCCAGTTTAAACTCGACAAGCAAATAATTCCTTTGGAAGGATAAACACAGAAAACATTAATAGCAATCTCTGTTTTTTAATGTTTATGTTTGCATTTTTTTGGTTTTGTTTTACTGAGGTTAACGTCCATGTTCTATTTTTTATTTTAAATGATTCAAATGAATATAAGGCAGTGTATTGAACCAACGTAAGTTTTTTTTTAAGGTTCACAAGCATAAAAGTGTTGTTTTTAAAGTTACTGTATTTCCAATTTAATCTCTGTCTAGTAGAAAATAAAGTGCTTGCTGAAGTGTGTTTCCAAGAACATAAATTGCTTGCATCTTTCCTGGAAATGTTTTCTCTTCCATGAAAATGAAAGTAATTTTGGTGTTGGACTGGAATTTTCCACCTTCTGACGTCAAATCACATGAGATCACTGGTGACTTTTCATTGGATGCATTCTGACACCAAGCCCTATATATACCTTGAAGCAGCTTGTGCTCTCTCATTTCGGGCGGGCGTTGTGGCGAAGGACAGGACAGGAGAAGGACACAGGTAACAGGTCTGGTATACAGGTAATACAGGCGGATCGTGACACTCACCTCCGAGGACCGAGCCCACAGGAGGGTCGAGACACTCTCCTCCGAGAAGCGGGGCCACAGACGGATCGAGACACTCTCCTCCGAGGACCGACTCTCCTCCGAGAAGCGGGGCCACAGACGGATCGAGACACTCTCCTCCGAGGACCGACTCTCCTCCGAGAAGCGGGGCCACAGACGGATCGAGACCCTCTCCCCGGAGGACCGACTCTCCTCCGAGAAGCGGGGCCACAGACGGATCGAGACACTCTCCTCTGAGGACCGACTCTTTTCCAGAAGCGGGGCCACAGACGGATCTCTCTCTGTCAGCATGTCTTGTGCTTCACCAGAATTCACTGAGGTCAACATGCAAGTACTCGACGCTATACCCGAGTCAGCCACCACAGTAAACCAGCCAGCTTTATCTTTTGTAAAGATAAAGAAGTGGTTTACTGGTGTCAGTGGTTTGGTTCTATCTATATACCAGATTCTTTCAGGTGTATTGAACTTGATTCGGGTATTCTCAACATCTTTCAGCTGGCTAGGGCTGAGTTTAGCTGTGTGGCAAATTGGTTCAAATCTGTTCGGCTTTGTTAAAAAGTCCAGCAGATTGCACCACTGCCCAGACCACAGAAAACCGCCAGGATTCCCTTCTCCAAGCCAGAGAGGAGGAGGGATAGTTTGACTGAAACCACTTTTAAATAAATAAATAAATAAGTGACACTTTTGTGTGTGTTTTTATTTACTCAAATGACTGTATGTGTAAGTGCGCTCCAGTTGACAGCGGTCGTCAGTATAAAACTACAGCCGTTTGGACAAACTTCAGAATCGATGAAGTTTAACAGAAGAGAGAGGATCCTTCAGCTTGCAACGTCGTCTTTCAAAGAGTTCATCTATCATCTTTAAGAGCGAGGCCTGTGAGGAATGTGATGGGATTGTTTTACAGTTGGAGTTCCAGAAGGTTCCATTGCCTGATAGTTCTTGGGTCATTGAGATTGAGCTGTTGGATTCACTTTGGGCTGGAAAACCCCTTCTAAAGATGGTTGATTCAATCCTTGTGCTGTAACTCGTTTGGACAGCACTCAGCGCTTAATGTGGTCTGCCTCATGCTCATGGTGATTGAGTTAATTGGTATGAACAGAAAAGGAGAAAGAAAGGAAGAAAGAATAAGAAGGAAGATGCTTTTGTTCAAATCTGTTAGCAACTTTCTTCTGTGGAATACAAAAGAACATTCACCAAACAGATTTATCACTCTTTATCACAGCAAAGTAACATTGTTTAATTTTAACATTTTTTAAGTATTTCATTCTTTAACAAACATTTGGCACATAATGTGTTTCTCAGTATGCATGAATGAGGTGAATGTGTGTGTGTTTCTGCTTCAGTGACGTGGCACATTATTGATGGGAACTTTTCCAGAGGCTTCTGTAAGGCATCGGCCAGACACGTCACAAAACCTCTTGAAGAGCATTAAGCTGGAAGGAGTTCGCCAGAGACCGTAAGTAAACCCGGTAACCCTTTACAATAAGGTTCCATTAGTTAATGTTAGTTAATGTATTAACTAACATGAATATAAATACATTTATTACACTATTTATTAAACTTTGATAATGTTAGTCAATGTAAATTCAGTTGTTCATTGTTAGTTCATGTTAATTCACAGTGCATTAACTAATGTTAACAAGCACAACTTTTGATTTTAATAATGCATTAGTAAATGTTGAAATTAACATTAACTAAGATTAATAAATGCTGTAGAAGTATTGTTCATGCTTAGTTCATGTTAACTAAAGTAGTTAACTAATCTTAACTAATGAACCTTATTGTAAAGTGTTACCGTAAACCCCATGATAAAGATAATTAGTGATATTTGCTTTACTCTTCTGTTCTGTGAGATTTGTGTGTTTTCTAGCTGACATTTGAGAGCAGCTGGAGCATTTGGTTGAAGAGATCATTGGTTCTGTCTCAGATCCAGCGAAAGATTTCTACCTGCGTGCATTTGACTTCAACATCTCTCAGCCATTAAAAAGTGCTAGAAACACTCAGTGCACACACAAACTCAGACCATCAGGTATCCCACCATCCTTTTAAGTTCCCTTGTTTCACTGTCAGACCAATATCCAACAGAATCTGACAATACTGATACATTCCTCCAACAGCAGTTGTGACAAAACACAGTTCAGAACACACAAGCACAATATGACTCATGACTCATTCAAAACAGGTGTCCCCTTATCATAAACCTGCCATAAAGTTATGCTATGAATTCCCCTAAGATCTCAGGCTGTATAAAACATCCTCATTCCAGCCCAGTTACACTAACCAGTGTTTAGTCCATCAGTAAAAATACAATCCTGCCTGTTTCAACACAAGCACTTCATGCAGAACTCAAGTAATGCTTAATCTTGCTTTGGTGTGCTAATGCTCTATGAGCATTTTGTGTATACAGTACTTTAGTTATATCATCGCTGGCCTGGCCCTCTGCTGTTTATTCATTGACCTTTTCCACTTTGAGGTCCGTTAAATTGCATATCCACAGCACCATACAGTATGTGATTTCAGGACAGCAGTCTCAGACTGGAAGTTAGGACCTACCTTCACTAAATCTATAAGCTCCACCGTAGCAAATGCATAACCCCACCACTAACCCTAAGCTTAACGAGGCTATAATCTCCACCTTAACTACTGGTCAGAGACTGCTGGCTTGGCTAGGCTGTCCTGAAACAGCTGTGATGCATGGTGCTGTGGCTCTGAGGTCAGATACTTGTCCATTTCTGCCATCAGTGAAAGCACCACCTTAATAGGGTTGATGCTGTATTGTTATTTTATGCAGATGAAAGCAAGGCTGAGGGATAGGCCTACAGTCTTTATAAGTGCCTACAGCACTGAATAAAGGTCATAGATTATGTATCATTTGAACAACTTTCAAAACTATTTTAGGGAGTATTTGTCTACTGAAAGTTTTTTTGGAAAGGTGTTTAATCAGATAAACGATCACCTGAACACACTGTACTTCAGTCCCTTACAGCCTTGTTTTCATTCCTGCCAATAATTAAATACCCTGACTAAGGTCTCAAATCATTTTTGCTATTTCTCTGGTAAGTAGTTTTAGACATCCAGGAAAGTATATGAGCCATGAGCCATTCCAGTCACATGGGCAGAATCACAGATCTCTGAGAATCACAGATTTAAAGGAATAAAGAAGATGGCATTGACTTCCATAGTAGGAAAAAAATACTATGGTAGCCAATGGCTACCGTCAACTTATCGTCTGGTGACCAACATTCTTCAAAATATCTAAAGAAACTCATACAGGTTTGGAAATACATAAGGGTGAGTAAAAGTTCATTTTTGGGTGAACTAACCCTTTCATTTTGTGGCCATTTATTACTTGTGTTTTTGGCCTATACTTCGTTCTTCAAACCCTTCCATAAGTTAGTTAGCTGTAGCACGTTTCGCTATGTGAGTTTTTCAGGTACTAGAAGTGAGGTGGCCCCCTCTTGTGGCTGGATCAATTTAGTACACTTAAAATGTGCTCATCCTGCAGTGCATAGCTATTACTGGACTAAATTCAGAGATCTGCAGGTCATCATATTTAAGCTCTGGGTCTCATATATTAGAGTATCTACAGACTAAGTTTCATCATTTACCTTTATGAAGTCTTGATAATTTCTCTACAGTTCTGAGAATTACTATCCTTGATCATGTCTGTATTAGTTGCCTTGTTTTCGTCCTGAATGTAAAAAAAGGAGTAATGCTGCCTTAAAGGGATAGTTCACCCAAAAATGAATATTCTGTCATTTACTCGCCCTCGTGTCGTTCCAAACCTGTATGACTTTATTTCTATTGTAGAAAACAAAAGATGATGTTTTGAGGAATGTTGGACTTTCACTAAATGGAAAAAAACAACAACTCAACGTGATATTTTTCAAAATATGTTCTGTGTTTCATTGTAGAATTAAAGTCATGCAGGTTTGGACCAATATGAGGCTGAGTAAATGATGACAGAATATAAATTCTTAGGCGAATTATCCCTTTAAAGAAGCACTTGGTATTTTGTTCCTTATTAAACATTATTTGCTTAAAGAAATAAATAGTATTTAAGCAAAGTTTAAAATGGTGTCCACTCACATGAGATGAAGACAGTTACATCTGTGACCTAATGAAATCTGATTTATTTTAGAGGGAGCGGGTCACTTCATGAGGATAGACATGCTGAGAGCCTCTGAACTGCCTGCTTTATCTCGGTAACCTTTCTGGAGACTTTCCATCGTGTAATAAATTAACCAGGACTGACCCAATATTGTCTCATATTTGTCTGCTGTCTTTAATCGACACGGCTCAGGATAGTCACTGTAGGGTTTGAGAATGTGGCCGAATTATTTCCACAACATGATGCATGATGGGATACACTACACGCTCCAGAGCGCTATTCTCATATAAGTGTTCAAGTGGTCAAGTGCAAAGACCGCAAGTGTGGGCATTTGGACAAGGCAAGTGTGGATTTAGTGTGCGTTAAGGGCACTGCGCTCTGGCGTTTTTAAGACCTGGGACAGTCTTGCGCACTTATTTGCTGTCGCATGCACGCGCTCTCAAGTGGCCAAGACTGCAAGTGTGGGTATTTGAACAAGGGGACTGAGTTTTCCGGTTCAGAACAGCTGAACTGAGTTAGTTCATTCGACTCTGAGTAGGTTGACTCTGAGTTAAGCGTGTGCACCATGTCTATGAAAAGCCACGATCAATGGCGCAACAGCGCCTCGACACATCCTGACAGAAACTCCAGCGATGGTCTATCCACAATGCCAGAACTTCCTAGAGGTTCAGGCGGTCACCATATCTCTTTCGTTGCTCATCATGTGGTTCATGGAGATGTGTGTTCGCGGATACCTGGCCGTCAGGTGAGATGTGTGTGTGTGTGTGTGTGTGTGTGTGTGTGTGTGTGTGAGTGTGAGTGTGAGTGAGTGTGTCCGTGTGTGTGTTTTAGAAACTGAGAGACTGAATGAATCTCTGTTATGCCGCAGGCAGTATATGGATGCTGTGGTTGCCTTGGTAACGCTGATGCTGGATACAGGATTGCCCTGCTTCCGCGGTCAGACCATCAAACTGCTCAAGTGAGTTCACAACAACTAACAGTGGAGCAGAAGGGAAATGAGATTTATATTTGATTCATACTGGAAGACATATTTGATTTATATTGAAAAAAATTAATGTTTAGAAAAATCAAGCTAAAAAAAAATAGAGGATTTGAATGAGATTAATTATTACTGACTTTTTGAAATATTAAACACAAATCATGAAACATGGAAAATTAGTGAGTTTTTACAGAATTATTACAGACTTATTAAGAAAGCATCATAACAGATGGCAAGAAAATCTCCAGAAACACCCACATTAATGAGATATTTATTTAATGGAGACGAATGAGATTTATGGTTTTCCTTGATTGTAAATTGATTATTAGGCAATTGAATATTAGGCATTTTTTTAAGTTTGCTCTTGAAAAATATTAGAAATTTTATCAAATATCAAATCGACATTTTATATAACTGTTATTGTTATTTTTGTTTTTTTTTTATTATTTTTTTATTTATTTATTTATATAGTTTGCTTGTTTGTTTGTAGAGATATTGTTAAATTATTGTATGCAATTCATTAAAATATTATTATGATTATTTAAAATGTATTACTTGAGTTTAATTAATTAATTAATTAATGGATAGCTTGTAGTTTGTTGATATGAAGTGAATCATGTGTGTTGTATAGGCAGCGTTTTAACCCTGGAGTGAGTGAGAAGGAAGCAGCAGCTTTTATCATCAAAGTCATTCAGAACTGCTTCCTGAGCAGCAGGTCAGTGTCTCTCACACACATTAATGCATGTCATTTCCCCGACATGTTTCAGTAGAAAAAACTTCTTGTAATATAAATAAGATGGCATGAAATGTTTTTCATTTGTTCCAGGAGCAAAACGTATGACATGATCCAGTACTATCAGAACCAGATCCCCTACTGAAGGCCAGAGAAACCTGAGTGTGTGTATGTGTGTGTGTGTTTCTCTTACTGTCTCTTAATGCTAAATTGCACTGCTGTCTCGGTCTGGTGTGTTTGTGCACTTTATACACCTGAAATGTGTTTGCATGAATTTATTCGCACTGATATCAGCACTTACAAGACGTTTTCTGCACGTCACACTGTCTGCTGCATGATGGGCTTTGCAGTATGTGACTGTTTATTGATCAGTTGATCATACAGTGTGACTAATCTTTGTTTGCTCATTTATACGGATCGATTTTCTACCTCTCTTTCTGTTCTAATCTGTTAGTTTGGATTATTTATTCTGTGTGTGTGATATTTAATAAATGCCCACAGTAGTCGCCTGTACACTTTTGTAATCTGGCATTTTGTGCATTTAATGTAAAAACGAGTGAGTCTTCAATTTCAGTGCATTCAATATCAAACTCATTTGAGCTCCACAATCGCTTCCTTTAATCAGTCTGTCCCAGCGGGCACCTTGATGTTGAAAAAACAAACATTGACATCAAACATTGACGTCAAAAATGCAAATCAAACCTCTTCACATCCACACACTGATGGAAAAAATGCAATGCTATGAAAGAAAAGTTCTATTCAGCAAATTTGAAATCAATAATACAGATGTAAATTCAAAATGAAATGCACCTATTCTGATTGTGAACAAAGATCAATATAGTCCAGATCTCAATCTGAATTTGATTTTCCGTGCAGCGCTACTCAGAATTCGCCAAATTCTGTAACATTCTGCATTATACAGCGAATCGTGGTTTTATGCCTGGATTACAAAGGACGTGTGTGTGGATGTGAAATGGACATCAAGTTTCTGACGTCAGTCTGATTTGGATATTTGACCTGTGTTTTGACGTCAGTGTTTGAAGTCAATTCGATGTCCTCTCAACATCAAGTTCCCACTGGGATGGTGGTCGACTGGACATCAATGTGTGGATGTCAAATGAACATCAAGTTTCTGACGTCAGTCTGATTTGGATAATTGACCTGTGTTTTGACGTCAGTGTTTGAAGTCAATATTTCAGGTCTTTTGAACCTCATTTGCCCACTGGGACACGTTTCAAAGGGAGATGTGGCAAATGCATGCTGTTCGAGGCCCAGTTAAGAAAAAATGCATAAACTTAATCAGGCTGACAAAGAATTCATATTATGCAATAAATATCAATCAAACACACAAATCACTGATTTCAATGTGATATGACATCCATTTGACGTCTAAACCATGGCATTGATTTGATGTAAACAATGTCAAACATATTGACCTGTATATACATTAAACCGATTTTAGCGTGAGTATTAACTTCATATTTTCACCCGGTTACCACTGGAAGAAACTGCTGTCCAAACTGACCTTAAAATGATGTTACACGGCATCTTGATCAAGATCATTTGACGTCAAATTAATATCAAGGTGCCCGCTGGGAGGGTTTAACAGAAGAACAGGGAAGGTAAGATACAGAGCGTTAACACAGACCTATTCAAATGATATCAAAATGTGCAGCTGATTTATGACTCGTTGTATTTTTCCATTTCATCTGGACTGTTCGCTTCATTATTTCCCCCATTATTTTAGATGAAGTGCTTTGAGCACCAGCTGAAAACAATTCAACTTAACATTTAATGACCACCTGGATAATAAATGAGAAAATTCAGACATTAAGAATGGATTCCAGTGATTAAAACAACAGATAATCTGCTGAGCACTGAATGCGCTGAACTCCAAACTTTAAAGAGTCTCGGATTTTAAGATCTGTTCACATATAGCTTTGTCATCATCGGTGTATCGTGAAAATTCCTCTCACAGACCAGCAAAATGATATTTATTTAAATGAATGAATATTCATCTAATTACTTATATATGAGATTTGTGTGGTTATCCTAAATGTAAGTGCAAATGTTTGGGTAAATGACCATTCATGTGTGCAAACGTTTTCACACACAGTTAGTCAAAAGATAATCTTTTATGATTGGGTTATACAACTTTGGCTTTGTTTGCTGTTGTTTTATGTACTGTAGATTTGTGTTCTGGACTCTTGTTGTTTAAGGGCGTACCAAAGCAGCTTCATCAGTTCATGACCTTCGCCGCAAAATAACTGAACACAAAGCATAGACAGTAATTAATGAAAAGAGAGAGAAATCAGAGAGGGAGAGAAGAAGGTGTTTCATCACTTACAAAGCAGTGTTATTAGTTGATGATGGCCATCGACCCAAAAGAGCCCTTAAACATGCTACTAATTGAACAAAAAGCTTTAGACAGGAATGAAGAGAAAGAGGAGGAGAGAGAAGAGAAGAAGAGGACCGATGCCGATTCTCTCAGTAGATGCTGCAGCTCTCTGGAGAAGAAACACCTCCCGTTAGTGAACTAAAACTGAAGATCCATCGCCTGGAAGATCATCCAGCTTCACGGTGAGTGACGGATCTGATCACATCTGAGAGCACATGCATTCATTTGTACATGAAATATATGAAACAATTGTATTCATTTGTTAAAGGCGAGATTTTCAATTGTGTATAAAGGTTTTGTCTTAAGTAAATGTTTTATTATTTTATCTTTTGCATGAAATGCAGTAGTGGAAGTGATGCTGCTTATGAAAAAACACTAGGTGATAAGCCTTCAACCTTTACCTTTTTCAGTTAATGTGTAAAATCATCTATAAATATTATGGAATTGTGTATCAGGGTAATTACAGTTGACTAAAAACAAACAAAAATAGAAAAAAATGTTGTCACTTGAAATAAAATACACTTTAACTGAAACAAAATAAAATAAAAAATGTTATTATATATATATATATATAT
>NW_015542367.1:604115-605352 GCF_001515605.1 Sinocyclocheilus anshuiensis | reverse complement strand
AAAATGACCAAACCTAAAATAAAAATTTATAAACAATATGTATTTAAAAAAAGACAATAAAAATAATAAAATTTAACAAAAATTAAAATGAAAACACAAAATATAAAAATAAAAACAAATGATTTAAAATAAATATTAATTCTATTAATAAGAATTCTAAAGAAAATTAAAAACTCATCAAGAACATCAAAGAAATGGTGTGCAATTTTCTTCATTTTTCTCAAACTTTCTCCAGGTTTTTTGTTGAGATAGCTCAAATTGGAATATCTTGAGAAACACCAGGATGGATAACAGCACCTCAACATATCCTGACAGAAACTCCAGCGACGGTCAGACTCTGGCCACAATGCCGGAGAACTCGCTGGAGGTTCAGGCGGTCACCATCTCTCTGTCGCTGCTGATCTGCGGCGTGGGAATCGCCGGGAACGTCATGGTGGTTCTGGTGGTGATCCGTAGCAAACACATGATGACCGCGACCAACTGCTACCTGGTGAGTTTAGCCATGGCTGATCTGACCGTGCTTTTGGCCGCCGGTTTACCGAACATCTCTGAGGTTGTGGCTTCGTGGATCTATGGCTACGCCGGCTGCGTTTGCATCACTTACCTGCAGTACCTGGGCATCAACGTCTCGTCCTGCTCCATCACGGCCTTCACCACCGAGCGCTACATCGCCATCTGCCACTCCATCAAAGCCCAGTTCATCTGCACCGTATCGAGAGCCAAGAAGATCATCGCCTGCGTCTGGATCTTCACATCTCTCTACTGCATCATGTGGTTCTTCCTGGTGGACACCAATGAGACGATTTATTCTAACGGCGTCGTGGTCCGCTGCGGCTATCGGGTGTCCAGGAACCTCTACATGCCCATCTACTTCCTGGACTTCACGCTGTTTTATGTGGTTCCTCTCGTCGTGGCTTCGGTTCTGTACGGTCTGATCGCCAGGATCTTGTTTCGAGACCCGCTGCCGTCGAATCTGTCCGAGCAGAGGCTCTCCGTGCATCAGGGCCGACGGCACAGTTCTGTGAAAGTGTCCTGCAGAGCAAACAGCGCAGCGTCTTCCAGAAAACAGGTGTGCGCTCCGTCTGTCTGTCAATCATGTACATTCTGGAAAATATAAAGAAACAAAGAAAAAATATTTTGTTTTCATGTGTCTGTGTAGTTCATAGAAAATATAAAGAAAAAAATAATAAATGAAATAAATATTTTATGTATTTGTTTGTCTTCCAATATAACTTAG
>NW_015542367.1:581958-603962 GCF_001515605.1 Sinocyclocheilus anshuiensis | reverse complement strand
TTCAAACCCACCACCTTTGGGTTACAAGTCCAACTCTCTAATAATTACTGTACAAACAGATTTTATTATTATTTTTGGTGAGATGATGTTCTGTATCATCATACAAAAATATGATTTTTACATATATAATCAATAATATAATATGTAAGCAGGAGTGTTTCCGAGACTGTCGTTTTTGCCTGGCAGATAATAAAAAAAGGCAAAAATTCACATTAAGGAGGATCTGAGCAATTTCTAGAGACCAGCATATCATAGAGAGTCCAATCAACCACCAAGAACTTTCTAGCATCATGGTGCAATTTGCATGTTTCGAGTATCAAAGCACAACTCGCATTTCTTCAGAAAGTGTAAAAATGATGCAATCATGCGCAACTGCTCTGCCTTTAAAAGTAAATACACAAAACAAATGCAGCAGCTCACATTTCCATTTTCCCCTCAGTAGCATCTTCTGCCTGTGTTGAAACAATCTCGATTGTATAATGCATTATATAAATAAAGCTGACTTGACTTGTGTTGCAGGTCACAAAGATGCTGGCGGTGGTGGTGGTTCTGTTCGCTCTCCTCTGGATGCCGTATCGGACTCTAGTGGTTGTGAATTCGTTCATGGATCCGCCGTATCTCAACACCTGGTTCCTGCTCTTCTGTCGCATGTGCATTTACACCAACAGCGCAGTCAACCCCATCATCTACAACGCCATGTCGCAGAAGTTTCGCGCTGCTTTTAAGAGGCTCTGCGTCTGTAAACGCAGGTCAGATCAGAGCCGAGCAAGCAAAAGCACTGTAAGTGTTTATTACAGCGTCATAAAAGACTCCTCCAGTGAAAGCAGTATGAAGAAACACGGCAGTGTGAAAACAGACATGCTTAGCCCTGCTTGAGCTGAGCACATTAAAGGAATAGATGAGTTTGTTTCTTCATTGGAACAGATCTGGGGAAAATGTTGCATTGCATCACTTGCTCACCAATGGATGCTCTGCAGTGAATGGGTGCCGTCAGAATGAGAGTCCAAACAGCTGATAAAAACATTATACGAGTCTTCTATCCATAATAACGCTTCCTCCAGTGAAAAAGTGGTCTGGTCTGAATCAGGAGAGAAATCTGCAGAGATCAAACGCTGTTTACAAGCCAAAACAGCTCTAAACAAACATGTGGCTGGATTTTGATGTGAGAGACAACAGGAGATGGACTTTTTCACTGGATTATGGACTATTTTATCAGTGTTAGATCATGCCTCCATGCCAGAAATATCAGATCAAGCCCCGGATGCAAGATCCTGTCAGAAAATGTCCGTTTTGTCTGGTAACAGAACAACTAGTCAGCAAAATTGTCTAATACCCAAAACCCGTTAAAGGGGTCATATGATGCGATTTCAAGTTTTCCTTTCTCTTTGGAATGTTACAAGTGGAAAATAATGTGTTTTTTGAACCTTAAACCGCATAAACACATTTCATTACACCAAATACACAAAATAATGTTCTTTTTAGCAACATCATATGACCCCTTTAACATCAAGTCTTGTCTGGTACCCAAAACTGTATTAAAAACTGTCTTTTATCAGCCACGAACTTCCCATAAACCTTGAATTTCCATAAACATTCCCTCTTATCTCTTATTCATGAAGACAAACCACACATCATAAGACTAAACAACGATGGAAAAATAGTATAAAAAAATAAATTAATTTGTATATAAATGGATAAATGTTTATTATAAATGATTATGATTAAATGGAATAATAAAATGATTGAATGATAAATGATTATAAATGAATTAATTAATGAATAAATGGATAATAATTGCATTATAAAAGAAAGAAAGTAAAACACAACACAAATGTATGGCTGCTCTCTTGAAGCAAAGCACAGTTTGCATTTGAGGATCCTTAGATCCTTCAGCAGGAAGTGAAGGTTTGAAGTTAAAACACTTTAATGATGGATTTGTTTCTTACAAACACGCAGCTTTTGTCTTCTCCAGATGTTAACTGATGGACTGGAGTGGTGTGGATTATTGTGATGTTTTTATCAGCTGTTTGGACTCTCATTCTGACGGCACCCATTCACTGCAGAGCATCCATTGCTGAGACACTGATGCAGTGCTACATTTCTACAAACCTGATGAAGAAACAAACTCATCCTAATCTTGAATAGCCTGAGGGTGAGGAGATTTTCAGTTTTGGGTGAACAACTCCTTTAATGTCAGGAGTCTCTAAATGATGAAAAGTGAAAATAAAGGATGCAGTTCATGAACAGCAAATAACACATTGGAATAAACATCAAATTTTGAAGTAGAAAAATAAATAGTTATTATTTTATTTTTTTTGGTAAAACATACTTCAATAATCTTTGTTTTATTTACAACTTAGGAAAGTAATTTTTACAGTGTATATATTTCTGTATAAAGTTTGGTGGTGTCACAGTGATATTACAGTAAAGTTTAATACAGTTATTGCATGTAAATGGTGAATTAACATATGTCACTGTGGTTTTAGTGTTCACTAGTAAGTCGATCCATAGAAACACAGTAAATATTAGTGCTGATAAATAGGAGAAATAATTCAGTTATTTAGCACTTTGTGTGTTCGCATGCCTCTAGTATGTTTAAGTAAAAGTATGAATAAAATGCTCAAAGGGACCATATCAGATGGAAACAAATTCTCATTCATCATCTAAAATAATAGTTGTGAAAACAAACTATAACTTTCCGAACTCAAAACTGTCTCTCCAGACCAAAAAATAAAACCTTAAAAGTCTCCGTTTAATGTTACGTACAATGAAGTTATAGCAGATCAGAAGTGGTTGTACAGTAAATAAGGTTTTTGAACCGCGAGGAGTTAAGAAATGTTGTACATTTTTTGCTCTAATAAACTTTAAGAAACATTGAATCCCGCATGATATGAAAACTTTATCGATTATTATTATGAACCTGATGAGCTAAAAGAGTCCAAGATCTAGTCTGGGTTATTAAAACTGAAAAAAATAAAATAAATAAATAAAACAATTCCTTTAAATAGATGTTAAATGAAATACAATAAGAGATTAAAAAAACGTATTTAACTTATTTCAGCTAGATGTTAAGGAAATAAAACTGAATTTTAACTTAAATAAAAATGAATAAAAACTATATAGTGTGATTAAAAACAAACCAAAAAAAAAAAAAAAATGATACAAGCATACTAAAAAAAAACAAAAAACAAAAACTTTAACTAAAATTAAAACAAAATCTGATAATATATATATAAAAAAAAACTAATTCAAACTATTAATAAAAAACTATAATAGTATCTCAGTGATACTAATATGACAGTATAATATCATCAGTGATATTCTGGTCTGTAGATATGGCTGTTTATTGAATTTGCTCTTCAGTCTCTGTTTTGTTGTATTTTTGAACACTGTAATTTTCATCCAAATGTATTGATATCCTGAAAAAAATGGCAAAAAAGGTCAGAAAATAAATTTAGCCTGGTGCTTCATATCTGCTTGAATCCTTTACTTATTTTCATCTGTCATTCTGCTTCACTTTAGGTTTTCATTCCTGACAGTCACCAGGTAAAAATAGCTGCTTCATCATTTCCAGTGGGAATAAAAGCACACGTGGGTCTCTATATCCACCGCATCTGATCAAACACATCTACGGGTCACATTTCTCTGAACTGAAACTCCATCGGTATCTGTTATTTCCACTTTGCCTCACCATCTTCTCCTGTCCTGTTTTTAGTTATTTTTGTTTGCTTGATTTGAGCTATTTTAGTTTATGCTTGGATTTTTTTTCACTCTGTTTTGGATTCTGTCATGCTCTTCATGTCAGGGATGGTTATTCATAAATAGCACTCTTATTCACCCAGAATTCACCTTTCACTTCTTACTTGCACTAAATATTTCAAAGGTTGCAACACTCAAACTTAAGGCTGGTAAACAGACAAACTACTGGGTTACACTTTACTTGAAGGGGTGTGCATAAGACTGACATGACACCGTCATAATCATGACATGACACCTACATAATCATGACATGACACATGTCATGAATATGAAGGTTTTTTATGCATGTTTATGACAACTGTCATTAAGTGTCATTCGCTCAGTTATGTCATTTTTAATGCAAATATGACATTATTTGACCTAACCCTAACCTAACCCTACCCTACCCTTACCCCTAACCATAGCCCATAACAAAGACATCTCAAACAATGTCATCTTTGCATTAAAAAATACATAACTGAGCGAATGACACTTAATGACAGTTGTCATAAACATGCATAAAACCTCCTTCTTATTCATGACGTGTCATGTCATGATTATGAAGGTGCCATGTCAGTCTTATGCACACCCCTTCAAGTAAAGTGTTACCAACTACTGTCTTTCTGTCGTCCATAGATCTCGTCTTGCTCTATGGACATCTCAGAAAAAAATCCAGTATTGTTCAAACGTTTGGGATACATTTTTTGTTTGTTTGTTTTGTTGTTGAAGTCTCTCATGCTAAGAAAGGTTGCATTTATTTGAACAAAAATAGACAAAAACATTTAAAATATTATGACACTTTCAAATAGCTGTTTTCTATGTAAATATATAGTAAAATATAATTTATTTCTGTGATGCGCAGCTGAATTTTCAGCATCATTACTCCAGTCTTCAGTGTCACATGATCTTCAGAAATCATTCTAATATGCTGATTTGCTGCTCAAGAAACATTTCTGATTATTATCAATGTTGAAAACAGTTGTGCTGCCCAATATGTTTACGGAAACTGTGATACATTTTATTTTTCAGGATTATTTGATGAACAGAAAGTTCAAAAGAACAGCATTTATTTGAAATAGAAATATTTTGTCACAACATCATAGATGCCTTTACTGTCACTTTTGATCAATGTAATGCATCCTTACTGAATAATAAAAGTATTAATTAAAAAAAAAATCTTACTGACCCTAAACTGTTTACTTAGTGTAGATAGATGCATTCTTAATTTTGGTTTATTTCCAATTTCCATTTCCATTTCTGCATTAAACAGATACTTTTATTCGAAGTGACTAAAAAAAGAAGATCAAAATCAATTCATAACACACACACACAGCTCTGTGTGTATGTGCTGTACATGTGGAAGAATTGACAATAAAGCAGACTTGACCTTTTTAGATTTTCAAAAAAACTCATTCTGAATTATTTATAAGCCTTTTGAATTACGGGGACACTGAAAATGTCCTCATAAATCACCTTCTCGTTGTAATACCTATGTCATACCCATGTTATTAAACAAATTTGTGTCCTCATAAACCACACACACGCACACACACACACACACACAGAGGTAGAGAGAGAGAGAGCTCTCTAAGTCCACATGTAATCAAAACTGACCCCATTTGGTTTAATGCAATTCATTAAAAAAAGTTTGTCTAAAGAGTCTTTAATCAAAATCTAATCATTTGCTTCTTCTCTGAAATTACTGTTCAAGAATGGCTGATGGCTGGTTTGATGACTGATTGAACCAGCAACCTTCCAGTTAAGCGTTTAGAGTCTGTGTATGTGTGTGTGAGAGATGCTTCATGTTTCAGTTTGACAATCAGCACACGTTACACCTGCAGAAGAGCACTAATAAAGCTCAGTCCTGTCAGCCGTCTCATAGCAACCGCATCCTCACGCCATTATGATGGAACTGTTAAAGAGCGAGTCAAAGAGCCCAGAACAGAACATCTGAGGTGCTGCAGAGAAAGACACTAGGATGTTAATGAAGGACAACAATTAAGTGGAAGATGATCATGATTTTAGATGATTCTGAACAAATGTGACCCTGGACCACAAAACCAGTCATAAAGGTCAATTTTGTGAAATTGAGATTTATGCATCACCTGAAATTTGAACAAATAAGCTTTCCATTGATGTATGGTTTGTTAGGATATGACAATGTTTGGTCGAGATACAACTATTTGAAAATCTGGAATCTGAGGGTGCAAAAAAAAATCAAAATATTGAGAAAATCACCTTTAAAGTTGTCCAAATGAAGTTCTTAGCAATGCATATTACTAATCAAAAATTAAGTTTTGATATATTTAAGGTAGGAAATTTACAAAATATCTTCATGGAACATGATCTTTACTTAATATCCTAATGATTTTTGGCTAAAAATCGATCATTTTGACCCATACAATGTATTGTTGGCTATTGCTACAAATATACCCCAGCGACTTAACACTGCTTTTGTGCTCCACGGTCACAAATAAGAGAGCATTAAAAACACTAGCATTATTCTGCTGTTCCACATACTAAACCTAGAAAATAGGTAGTTAATTGAATAAATCAACTTGTTTGGCAACTGTAATGTCCTACCTAAGTTGTATTGAGCATTTATTTTTAAATGGTCTAGCATCATTTTAATTGGGTTAGTCCACTTTGGTCTGTTTTTGTGAGTATAAACTGCTTCTAAAAGGCATGTTAAAACAAAATGAACTGTGGTCAAGCAGCTTGGAAAAAGTAAAATGCTAACAATTTTGAGTAGTCCATCTACTACTATTTAAGTTTTTTCATAATTATTTTCTGTTGACATTTTTGGACAGGTAATATTTTGGCACATTATATGTATACTTTTTATTTGAAGGGCAGAACAGATCGACACAGTCAAAAGTATTTCTTTATTCTACAGTCATTTCAATAGAAGTTTTCTAAGGAGATAGTGATAATATTCTCTGTATCTGTGATCTCATTCATATCACAGATCACAGCCTGGTCTTGGTGGATAAATATGCTCTTCTGAAGGATAAATAGATCTTAATGACTCCGAGATGCATTCATCTCGCTGTATTATTCTTCTAATGTGATGTTCCTTATGCATGTGCTGCTTTCATTTGCAGGATCATCTCCTGACCTGCCATTTCCCTTGTTTTTGATTTGAGTGAAATGTCATGGATGCTAAATGATCCACAGTATCTTGCAACTTCAACATCAATGCTTTTAATCACAGGAATCCCATACAGTTTCCTATAAATGACACTAAAACCAACAAAAAATTGCATTTTTAAATACAGTCATCAATTTATCTCCTTTTCACTGTTATACTTGAACTGAAGCCTTTATTGCATCAGCAATTTATCATCCACCAAAATGTAGACTTTGAATGACAGATGTATTCTCTCGTATTTTGAATGAATATTTACATTTACACAGCCTACATGCTGCGGAAAGTCCAGTTTTTTAAATGTATCATATTTTACGATAAATTCAATTTGAAGATTCATAAATTAATACTTTACCAAAAAATAAGAACGTTTATTCATCCTCATGTTGGATCAGCGCTCAATATTTGTATTTTATGGCCAAGTGTTTCTGCTAACTCAATCTTTCATGAAGCTGTGAGTTGGCTGCATGAAGTTACTGCATTTGAAAACATGGCGTTTACCCTGCAGTGTGGAGCGGATTTCAGCTAAAAAAAACCACATTTTTTCTGAAAATGTGCTCATCCTCAGGCCATCCAAGATTAGGATGAGTTTGTTTCTTCATCAGGTTTGTAGAAATGTAGCATTGCATCAGTGTCTCAGCAATGGATGCTCTGCAGTGAATGGGTGCCGTCAGAATGAGAGTCCAAACAGCTGATAAAAACATCACAATAATCCACAAGGGGGAAAGCGGGGCACAAAGTAACACGGGGTAAAAAGTAACAGAGGGTTAACCATGACGTGCTTCTGGGCTTTTCACCACACTGTCAGCAGATGTCTTCCCGCCATCTTTC
This sequence comes from Sinocyclocheilus anshuiensis, assembly GCF_001515605.1. Lineage (NCBI taxonomy): Eukaryota > Metazoa > Chordata > Actinopteri > Cypriniformes > Cyprinidae > Sinocyclocheilus > Sinocyclocheilus anshuiensis. The sequence continues at coordinate 596,245 of NW_015542367.1, read as the reverse complement.
AAGAAATTTTGGCAAAGTTTGGATGAGAACCACCAGAGAAACTCTTTCAGCAGCATGTAAGTATTTTTTCTTATAGTACTGTAGTTGTTTTTCGATTTTTGAAGAATGTGTGAAAGTATGTTAGTCCAAACTTATATTATTGTGATTGAAAAGATGGTACCATTTTGAAAGATGTGAAAAACGCATAGTGATCGCTAGCCAGTGCTGAGGTAAACATGACACAGCGGGTGTTACAACAAAGCCACACATTGCGTACATCAATAATCGTCAATCTCAGAGTGTATTAGGCTCAGTACAGTTTGCACAAACATTTGATGCATTTGTTTTGTTCACAGGGTGAGAAATAGGAGAAGGTTTACAACTAGGGGAGTGACTAGGGAAGTTTTGAGTTTGGCGGCCAGGGAGGTGGAGAGAGGCAGGTCCTTACGGAGCGTGGCAGATACTTATGGCATCTCCCATGTAACTTTACACCGCTTTGTCATTCGTAAACAAAAACTGCAGGAACAGCAACTGGGTAGAAATCCACCACCACTACCTCCAGTTGTCAGGGTTCTGTCACTTCGGTCTAGTTTATTCATGGTTTTGTGACGGAGCCCTGACACTCCCGTCTTGTTTTCTTGTAAGAGCGCAGCTTCGAGTGTGCTCGAGCCATGCGCTCTCTTGTCTGCGTGCCTTGTTTCATGTTGGAGCGTGGTGTTCGGATCCCAGCACTCATCTCTTGTTCAGATTCAGTTTCGGTTTGGTGTCGGGGTTCGGACACTCACACTCCATGTTCTGTTTTGTTGTGGGAGCGTCCGGTCTCGAGTTCGCTAGGGCCGTACACTCTTCGGTCCTCGTGTCTTGTGTTGTTGCACGCAGCTTGTGTTTTCGGCTGCGTGCTTTCATGTTATGTCTTGTGCTGTGTAGCACGCAGCTTGTGTTTTTCATTGGCTGTGTGCTTTCATGTTGTCATGTCTTGTGTGAACACGCGGCTTATGAGTATTCTCATTAGCTGCATGTTCGTGTCTTGTTTTGTTCAAGCACATGGCTTGTGATTTGTTTTGCTGGCCATGTGCTTGTGTTTTTGTTTTGTGTGAGCACATGGCTTTTGTCTTGTTTGGTTTCTTGTGCCATGTGCTCTCATGTCAATTGTCTAACCCCACCCATCTTGTTATCTTATTATTGGTTAATTTGCCCCACCTGTGTTTCTCTTATTACCCTCATTTGCTCCCTATTTATTCTCCTTGTGTTTGCAGTCCTGTGTGAGTTTGTCGTCGAATGTTGTGTGTGCCTTGTGTCCTGCCTTGTCTTGTCCATCCTTGCCAGTCGGTTTCCCCTATGGGGTAGTTTCTGTTTGTTTTGTTATTAATAAAAGCTCTAATTCCTCCTGCGATTGAGTCCTCGCCTCATCACTTCATTCCCCAACCCTGACACCAGTGGGCTACTCAACGCACAAACAGGTTTTTACATCCGAGCAGGAGGACCAGCTTGTTGCTTATTTGACCTGTGCAGCAGCAATATGTTATGGGCTGAGCCCCAAGGAGGTAGGCTCTTTAAGCTAGGATAAGTTAGGAAATAAGATTAATGCTGAGTACACAGCACAAGATAATCAGGCTGATTTTGGGCCAATTTCTCCCCTTCTGAAAATCCTAGGTAATATCCCGATTATCTTGGTGCTTCTAAAGATTATCTTATCAGATTTTCCTGAGGTGTGTTAAGTGACTGAATCTGCTCGGAAGAACGTCGGAGGTGCCCTGATCGCGAATCGTAAATATTAAACATGTTGAATATTTACGATCAGAAATCCTGATGTGTGGGGGGAAAATCTGTTGGTGTGTGCTGTCTTTTGGCGCTGTTCCACTGCACGGTATACGGCTCGGCTCAGTTTGCGTTTCCACTGCAGTTTAGTACCGCTTTAGAGTGGACGGGATTATAGTCATGTCGTTATAGTTGCACCGCCTCTACTGCTGCGACCTCCTGAAAAAGTTTTTCATTCCGCGTCGTCCCATCAAGCTCTTGCTGCATCCGCTCCTCGGTAATCAACGAGAGGGAACGTCTGTCCTTCCTCAACAGACCATGTAACAGCCATTCTTTTTACATTTATTTTTTATTTTTTAAAAAGGTGCGTTTGTTAAAAAAAAAAGTTGAGTTCGATCCTTGCTGGCTGTGCTGATTTAATCTAGCAGGTCTAGTGTCTCGTGTCGCAAGTTCAATGACGCAGGTAGTGGCGATTCTCTCCGGCCAATCAGTGATCAGCAGGGTTTACACGTCACATTTTGGTAACGGTACGGCTCGCTTGGAACCTCAGCCGAGGTGTTAATGAAAAAGTACCAGGTACTGTGCACAGTGGAAAACCCCCCAAAAGTGAGCCGTGCCGTACCATGCAGTGGAAAAGCGCCATTTGTCACATCGCGGCACACCACACACTATAGGAGCAAAACGGTTAAATCTAGGATTTTTTATGCTCATGTTTGTGGTCTCTCACATTTTGAAAATCTTAGAAGATTTTAAAAAATCTTTTAGTGTGTACCCAGCACAAGATGAGAAGAATTATTGCTCTGGTCTTACATTCAAGTGCCTGTTTCTGTTATAAATGGTACGTCAGTTTGTTTGAATGCTTAGAATAAATGAATGAATACATAGGCCCAGAGCTGGCACCAGCACAGCACTGATGAGGGGGCGGCTGAGGTGATGAAAGGGGGAGATGACATATAGTACAAAGTAAAAAAAACCCAAAAAACATGTGGCCCATTTACGTATTTGTTGGACCGTAAACAAACCCGCTACTACTACAACTATTAGAATACAGGGTTCACACAGATAGTGATTTGGGCGCGAGACAGGTCAGTGGAAGTATTTTTTAAATTAAAGTGCAAGGTCTAGAGACCTGTTTTAGAAGCTGAATTTCTTTGAACTTGAGCGCCGTGTTTTAGAATGAAGTTTTATGCACGAGAATTATGTGCAAGAAGCTGCTATAAAGACGTCGAGTAGCGCATTTATATTGAAATACAATGGGAAAGTACAGCAGTGGAATGAAAAAATGCGTTCTGAGTAAATGACCGTACTAAAAGCTACTTGGCAAATACAGATGGCAAAGTATTGAATAAAACAAAATCGCATAGCCACCAAATTTGAAAATCTGACATCCAGAAAAAAAATATGTCTTAGGCAGCAGTTTTACCAAAAATACAGACAAGTGATACCACCACAACCACCGGAAATACTTAATTGTGTCTGCTTTACAATGAAACACAAGCTCATTGGAACCGATTCCCTGACATAATACATTCATTGCGACCCATTTAACAGATGCATCATTTTAAGTTAGAACAACTTGAACTGCAACAAACAATAACAATACAGCGAAACAATTAACTAACTACGATCATCTAGCCCTCTATTAAACATTGAAAAATTATTTCATCATAGCTTACTTAGTAGTGCTGCATTTTTAGTTGCACCGCGGGAATTTGTGTCAGAGATGTAACAATTAAAATGCGACTTTGTGAAACGGACTGTCTTCAGTTGTTGCTATAGTAGCATCATATTAATGCTAGAAAGCCTATGCATTTGGCAACTGTATTTTTTAAATAAACCATAATATTTCATAATTACAATCTATTTTCACACTCATCTTGGGTGAAGGGGCGACACCAACGTTGGTGACACTGGTAGCAAAACTATCCCCTTTCAACTTAGGCTTTGACTGGGATTGTGATTTCATCCTTTGGTTTACCAGTTGCTCTAATCTCTACATTTTGAATGGACCCAAATATTGGATCTGAAATGATTTTAACTTGGTATTCAATTAAGTTTACAACATCACTAAATTTGGCTTTTCGTCTCTGTCTTTCCATGATATCACATGCAGTTGTTCTTAATTTTTCTCTGAGTTTAAATGGAAGCTTTAGAATTACTGCTCTCATGTTTGTTGGCATGTCTAGTTCTTGCATGTACTGTAGATCTGCCATCGCATTGCAACACCCATGTAAAAAGACTACATAATCTTGAAGAGCTGTGATATCTTCATACCTGATCATGGGCCATCCAAGCACCTTCTCCATATATGCAGCAGAAACAAAATAATCTTCTCCAAACTGCTGTTTAAGCATAGCTTTAGCGGTATCATAACTTCTTTCAGGTGCCATATTCATACAGCTTTGAACACTTTATCTTGGGCGCCCTCTTGTGTACCTTTCAAGAAAGTACAAGCAATCACCCTTTTTATTAGTTTTTTCCTCCACACAATGTTTAAAAGCCTTGGTGAACAAACTGAATTGCAATGGATCCCCTTCAAACACTGGAATCTCACGTAGCGAGTGTTGAGACTTTTGCTGCAGTATTAACAACTCTGTTATTTCTTGGTGTTTTTGAAGCACATTCTGTGTGAAGCAAGAAGCAGTTAATCTAGGTCTTGAAGATGCATGTTGCTGTACATGATGAGATGATGCAGGTTGTGAGGTAACATTTGTGCTGCTTTGCAAAGTAGACCTTGGCTGTGTCTCAACTTCTGGATGAAGAGATGCAGTTGCTGATTTTGCTTGTTTGCTGACAGGATTGCATTCCGTCCGCTGCAATGCTGTCTGCTCGTTGTTCAAAAGTCCTGAGCACAGATAGCTTTGCATTAGAGGCTGCGATTTTTGCATCAATATCCATTTGTTCCTTATGCTTCTGTACCATTTCCAATTGTTGCTCAATATCATGCTTCGCTTTTAAAGACTCTGCGTGAGCGACAAGAGCGGCCTTTTCCGCTTCAAGCTGAATGCGTGCAAGTTGCACAGAGGCATTAGATTTGCTGGCGCGTGAACTGTGGCGGCTACTTTTGTGGCTTGAAGTGCGAGTGCGACTGCTGATTAATTTAGCTGGCAGCACGATCACATTCCTCCTGTAGCTTATCCAAACATTTATTTACCACAGTGCTGAATTCCACAACCCATATCATCATTTTTTTGCTTTGAACCAGGTTTCACGCCTGTCCTTCTCTTCATCAAGCATTAAAACGATCAAAGACTCGTGTGCTTCTTTTGCTTCTTTGCATTGCGTTGTAAACTTTTCGAACATACTTTTGACCTGATTTTCATATTCTCTGTTACTCATTTACTCTTGTATAGTCTTTTTCAGTTGGGATGCTTTGTCAAATTTTGACTTTCTTTGTTCCTGTAAAATATCGAGTTTTGCCATTAACCCTTTTGCAGTAAGCTTAACCTCTCGTTTACGTACAGATGATTCAACATTTTCACCCTCTGCTTTCCGAGCTTGAGCCACATCATGCTTTCAGAACCAGGAAACTCTTTTTCATCCACCATTTTTAAACCTTTAAATACTCACTGCATATTTACATCAAACATCACCTTAAACATCGCAAACATGGGCAAACGTAGGCATTTCAAAAGATAAAACAGTTCTTAGTTTCACAAACACCCTTTTTTTTTTTTACCACCAATGCATTGGAATTTTGTTTGTTTTGTGTGCACACTGTTTGTCTATGGCCATTTAACTTAAAGGAACACTACACTATATTTGAAAATAGGCTCATTTTCCAACTCCCCTAGAGTTAAACAGTTGAGTTTTACCGTTTTCGAATCCATTCAGCCGATCTCCGGGTCTGGCGGTAGCACTTTTAGCTGTAGCTTAGCATAGATAATTGAATCTGATTAGACCGTTAGCATCTCGCTCAAAAATGACCAAAGAGTTTCGCTATTTTTCCTATTTAAAACTTGACTCTTCTGTAGTTACATTGTGTACTAAGGAAAATGAAAAGTTGCGATTTTCTAGGCTGATATGGCTAGGAACTATACTCGCATTCCGGCGTAATTATCAAGGAACTTTGCTGCCGTACCATGGGTGCAGCAGGCGCAATGATATTACGCAGCGCCTGAAAATAGGTTAACTTCCGTCAACATAACCAACGTGACCACCTGCTTGCTCAGGGAGCATGTTGGGGACTATTTTCAGGCGCTGCGTAATATCATTGCGCCTGCTGCACCCATGGTACGGCAGCAAAGTTCCTTGATTATTACGCCGGAATGAGAGTATAGTTCCTAATCATATCGGCCTAGAAAATCGCAACTTTTCATTTTCCGCCGGTCTTAGTACACGACGTAACTACAGAAGAGTCAAGTTTTAAATAGGAAAAATATAGAAACTCTTTGGTCATTTTTGAGCGAGATGCTAACGGTCTAATCAGATTCAATGATCTATGCTAAGCTACAGCTAAAAGTGCTACCGCCAGACCCGGAGATCGGCTGAATGGATTCGAAAACGGTAAAACTCAACTGTTTAACTCTAGGGGAGTTGGAAAATGAGCCTATTTTCAAAAATAGTGGAGTGTTATTTTAAGTTCACGTGAAAGCGCTTTTCATTCCTCAGTTCCAGAAACGCCGAAGGCTGAAAACTTTGGCGTTCTTGTGCGCTGTATCCTCTTTGTTTACACGTGCGAGATTGTAGTCTTTTGAAATCCGCGATCAATACAGTCCAGCCCTGCCCCACTGTAAAATCAAAAATACACTGAGTGAGCAAAAATTTGTGAGATAGCTAGTTATAATGGTAATTAAACAATGTTTACATATAAATAAAAGCCTACATGAAAATCTGTCATATAAATTGGTCTCTTCATTAGAAATTAGGCTACTGATTACCACCATTGATTGACAAAAAACGGAATAATATTAAAAATATCTGTATTACAGTATATTCTGCAGTTCTTCCCTGCTGTATAGAATATCTGTACTTTTAAAGGTATCATATCGAAGTTAGAAATTCAAGTATTGTGACAAAATTAATTTTGTAGGGTGCCACAAATTTGTTAAAATTTCCAAAGGGTGCCGTGACTAAAAAAAAGTCTGGGAAACGCTGCTCTAAAGGACATGTTTAGTAAAGTGTCAATGGGAAATCTTCTAGAATTGTTTTGGAAGTGCAACTTAAAAAAATCTTTTGGTAAGTAAATGATTTAATTGAATTTAATTTACCTGTCTTTTATTTCATTTGTCATCTTATTATTTTATTTTCCAATATGTAAATTAATTTGATATTTGATATTTGGTGTGCCCTTAATCTGCTCTCTCCCTGTAGAGACATCAAGCTTGACATTTGTCAATTTAGGTTATTTGTTTCTGAGCACTATCACTGTGAAGTAACAATATAGATATTTAATCATAGAATTGTATGCAGTCTTCCACGCACACACACGCATTTAGAGCGATCATATGAACATCTGGTTAGCATGGGCTGTGGCAGACTTTTCTTCATGTCAGGGCAGCAATTCAATGAACAAGAAATAAATATTAAGTGATTTCAATTATAGAGACAGTATTGTCTTTTTTGCTCTATTTCGCTAAAGAAAATGGTTCCAAACAAAACCATGCTGAGTGTCTCTGCACAGTGATGTTTCCTTCCTGAATGAATCAGTTGTTTTGAAAGAATCGATTGAATAAATGACTCAGCGACTCATGCCGCCACCTGCTGCAAATTTTAGTTTCATATTTAAAAGTATCATTCTATTTTTTTCTATAATTTAATATTTCTATTTTCCAGTTTTTATATTTAAAACATTAATCTCATAACACTATTGCAATTTGTGAGTGTAGTGTAAATGCATGTACAAGTGCTAAAAAAAAAATAAGTGTATAGAATCCTGCCTGTTTAATTTACCGTATTCTTGGCTTTTTTTTTAAATAAAGCCACTTAGCCAGTGTGACTTTTAAACACATATACATATACATTTACATATACATTGTATATACACATATATATATATATATATATATATATATATATAGTGTTATTATGCATTATGGAGTCATATTTTAGCCAGAAGCAATGGTTTGAAGTTAAAAACGATGGATTTGTTTCTTACAAACACGCAGCATCAGAATTTCTGTCCTTTGGTGTGAGGGGATGTTCATGTTCATTTTGTCTCCAGAAACTACATCATTCTGATGGGAAGACAACAGCATGAACACGTAAGTAAGTGTCTGAGTCTGACCGGTGTATATTGCTGAAAGTCTTACATTTTGCGCTTTAATAATGCAATTCGATTCAGATTTATTTGTATAGCTCTTTTCACAATGCATATTGTTTTCGAGAAGCTTCACAAAAAGTGTGTTTCAGTGGCACAATCAGGAAGTAATCTGTCAGAAATTAGTGTTTAATAGAACTGTAATAGTATAATTAAATGCTTCTTCAAAAGGCCGTTCACACAGACACAGATCTGTTTATTTATTTGTTGTGCACCGTGTCATCAGGCTGTACATGGATGCTGCGGTTGCCTTGGTAACGCTGATGTGTTCAGAGGACCATCAAAGTGATGCTCCTGTGTATTTTAGAAGTACAATAAATATCCTCAGACACTAGAGGGCGCTGTGACTGTTTATATTCCCCCCAAAAAACAAAAACCCCACAGCTAGTGGCTGAAACCAGTCAAATCAAAACCATCAATGATGACTGGAGTTACATTGTATTTTTAGTGCTGTCTAGCACATTTATCAGTGCTGCAGTGATGCATGTCTGATATTTTATTTAATTCACCTTTTATTTAACATTTATTCAATGCAACATGTATTTATTTTAAAGAACATTTCAGATCATTTGAGCTCTGAATGTTCAGTTAGTAATTTAATGCTGCTGCTCACAGTGGGATTTTTAATGTCGGTGTCTGTTGAAAGCATTCAGAATGGAAATTGCTAATACAGTATGATCTGCAATGGTAAAGTCAGTGAACTGATTCAATTGAATTACACAACTAAAGTTCATGCGATGTTCTGATGTGTGTGTGTGTGTGTGTGTTATATCTGAATCTGGAGGATCACTTATATCATTGTTATGTACAGTATCATCATATCACCCAGCCCTAAAACTTGCTCTGTGTTAAAGGCAGTAGACCTTACAGTATGACTTTCTGTACAGCTGTTTTGAAGTATTGTAAAAGTGCTACACAAATAAATTTGACTTGACTCGATAAAAACATTTTTAGAGGTTTAGTCCAGTTGTTAGGGTGATCAGTGAGCTTCTTCAGTGAAGTCCTGTTTCAATAATGTCTGAAATTAAAGTAATGTTACATTTTATATGTTGTAGATGCTCTTTACACATCATCAAATCATCTCTGGATTTATTTATCATCATCAAAAAAACAAATGTACAGTATATATAAAATATACATTTTAAGACTATCACATTGTTTTTTAACAATATGCAGTTTTTCATTTTCATTTCTTCTTCTTTACTACTTTATTTCTGTTATTTTCTCTTTAAAGGGGTCATATGATGCGATTTCAAGTTTTCCTTTCTCTTTGGAGTGTTACAAGCTCTTGGTGCATAAAGAAGATCTGTAAAGTTGGTCGCTCCGGCCGGGACACGGCATCACAGTATGGTAGGGGCGTAACATTTCCGTCACACGCTTGAGGTATTCGGCCAATCACAATGCATGGATAGCTGGCCAATCAGAGCACACCTCGCTTTTCAGACCGATGAGCTTTGTAAAAATTTCAGAAAGGCGGGGCATAGAGGAGAAACAATAGCGTACAGTATATGGAAAATAATGTGTTTTTTGAACCTTAAACCGCATAAACACATTTCATTACACCAAATACACAAAATAATGTTCTTTTTAGCAACAGCATATGACCCCTTTAAAAAAACAGCTGTTGTTTTTATTTGTTTTTTTTTGATAGCAGACTCCGGTAATATAAATATCTACTGATGAACATCTCCACCACTGACTTCCATACAAACGTAAAGTCCTCTTGTCACCCTGTTGGGATCCTGCCTCATAATGTCTTTAAACGGACCCTGAAGGTTCTTGCTGAAGGAGGGTACAGTAAGACAGCACTGGGATGTTTCTCAGTCGGTATCACTTCACTTCACTCATCTGTGCTTACCAGGGCCGCTGCTGGCCAAATGGGTGCCCTAAGCAGATTATATTGTTGTGCCCCCTCCCTCAAATATTACCGAAGTAAAAAAACAAAACAAAAAAAAAACACCTATAAAGAATCAAAATAGAACTTTAATAAAATATAAAAGTACATAAATAAATTGTAATTAAATTGTATTATATATAAATTACAATTGTAGCCCTAGACAGTTACCTATGGCTATGATGTTATTAATACAGTTGTCTGATTGATTTTATAGTCTCAAGCATTCAGAAATCACACAAAAGAAAATTAAGCAGTTTTACTATGATAAAACCATGGTTAATTTTGGTAAGGGTTGTGATGTCCACATGTTTTTGTCGGAGAAATTAAAGAGGCTGTAGCATTTCTATCACAAAAAGGTGGCCAAAAATGAAAGATTAAGTGGATGTTTGAATTAAATGTTTGTTCATTATTAAACAAGGATTTGATCATCCTGTAAGTGTAACAACAACAATTATCAGGCCTTTGGCGCCCTTTGCAGGCATTTGTAAGAATGTAATGTACATAAATTGTTTATTTTGTATTACATTATGTATTTTAACAGTGTTATTCACTGAAACCATATGATTATTATTAATTAACCAATCATTATTGCCTCATTGTTTTTATATAATGCATTTTAAGTCATGGAAACTAGAATATTAAAGCAGATGCGGTGGTGGTGAAATTATTACTGACACTAAGACACGTTATTAACGTTAACGTCAACAGCCAAAAAAGTTTCACAGGATTATGAACATAAGTTAGCTAAAAGTGATGCACGGGCTTCATCTTGGGCTTTGTTATTTTTCTTTTCTCTGCGCCGGACTGCTCAAGTGCTCATGTCTTTTCCCGGGTATAGCCTAGTTGTCCATCAATTATGATCATTTGTATTTAGCCGCAAACATGAGGTGATAGTATACTTCAAGTTTATTTTATTAAGTGTACTGAAGTAAAGTTCAAGTATATTTTTAAGTATACTTTATGTAGTAAAAAGTAGACTAAAAGTATACTTTCCTATGTTTTAGTTTAAAAGAAGTATACTAATAGCACACTTGAATAAACTTCTTTTTCGTAAGGGGAACTCAAGCGGAGCGAGAAACATCACTGTTTCTCTTACCAGGCCGTGGAAATGGAAAACCACTTACATACGCTGTTCTAGATTGCATTTCAGACACGCAAAGCTTGATGCTTTGGCATTTTCATAGGCATTGAAGAAATATTAAAACTAACCAGGCATTTTTGACTGAAAAGTAAGTTACTACTAACTACTTTTTATATAATGCAGTACCACACTAACAAGCATGGTGTTGTTCGGAATATATCATCATATTGCTTAAAAATAAAATAGTTACGTTATAAAAAAAGGTTTCATTTGTTATCAAATGTTGTTTATATCATTTATTAATTTAATTTAATGTCTGTTGATAAAATAGCAACTTTATTCATTTTAATTGAAATGGAATTGAAATTGGAGGGTTGAAATTTTTGCATTAATTTTACTACAGTCAAACCTGATCACAGAAAGACATTTTGTTACATATAACATCAAACATAAACAAAAATATAACCCAAATGAACAGAAATCCATATTGTTACAGCCACAGCAGTTAATTTGTGTGTGTGTGTGTGTGTGTGTGTGTGTGTGTGTAATAGTGTGGTGTGTGGTGTGTGTGTCTGTTTTGTACTCTTGATATTTTAGTGTCACCCCTTCATTGCTGTACACTTTTTTTCTGCATCGTGAATGATTTGTAGATTGTACACACAAAAAATTCTCAGTATTTTTGCGTATTTCCCATTCATTTCCGATGGCGTCAAAACAAGTGTGACGTTTTTTTTAATCAACATTTAGCTTTTTCGAATCAAGTCCACGGTGTTTTTTTTTTGTTTTTTTTGGTCACATACCGAGTTTCGTATACCATTCCGATGAAGTAGGCCTAGAGATTTTTTAAATTTCAAAACATTTTTTCCGGTCTAAAATGACCGAACAACACCAGAGGGTTAAGAAGTGCAATAGAAGCATTCATTGTTAATTCATGTTTACTAATGTATTTAACTAATGTTGACAAATGAAACCTTGTAATGTTATTGTTATTAGGGGTTCAAGCACGCAGTGCTGAAACCCTATTGTAATTGTTAGAATTTTTTTTATTATTATTATTTTTCTCCGCTAAAACTGATCGTGCAGACCAAACCGTAAGGCCTAGAGAGCTGAAATTTGGCCAGAAGGTAGAGCTCCCTGAGGGGACATTCTGACAAAGACTCACCCCAATCGGCCAATAGGTGGCGCTACAGCGATCAAAAACGCGTAAGTGCTAATAACTCCTAAACCACTTGTCGTAGACTCAAAAATTTTACATTTTTGGAATCCTTGGGTCAAGGCAAATTAAAAATGGTCTCTTGTGATTTTGGGTCTAGGAAGTCTCGTTTTTCCGCAAATTTGATTTATGTCCAAAACCTACTTTTGCGAACTAGTCCTTGGTTTTTTGCCCGATCGGAACCAAACCACTGCAGAAATATTCTCCATTATAAATGGGGCGTGGTCAAATATACCTCAAAGCCTATAAAACCTAAACAAAAACTCAAAACTTTTTGAAACGTGGGGAAAACATGTGTCAGATGACTCTTAACAAGCATGCAAAGTTTCGTGGAGATCGGACCATAGGTGGCGCAATAACAGTTAAAAAGGCTTCAAAAACACAAGATTTCAATGGTAAAAGGCCTCAAATTGCTAAAAAAATTCTCATATATTTACACGAACACTAGATCTTCATCTCATATGATAGAGCTCCTCATTCTGAACAACTTTACCTCTGGGACCAATGCTGTCAACAGTACTGTTCATAGGTTTGATGGATTCATGCTTAGACAGTATAAAATCACTGTTATAACATTTAAAATCACATTTAGTCACAGTTAACCATTTTGTTCATACAGACATATTAGTTTTTACAATTATCCCAGATTATGATTACAGTGAAACCTGAAAATGACATATAAACTCCTAAAAAGAGACGACTTGCAATAAGTATTGTGTCACCTATCATTTATGTCAAATATCTATATCTGTAACAAAATGTGTGTGAATTTATGTCTGTGTCTGTGTGTGTGTAAGTATGCTTATTAAGTATTAATATAGTAGTTTAACCATTTCATTTCATTTCTGTGTGTGTCTGTGTCTGTGAGCCTATTCTCCATTTTGGATGTGTTTTACTGTCAGCCATACATCCAGGTTGGTCTAGTCCCTAAAAGCATACCACCTTCAAGGCCTTAAAGTGCTTGAACCCCGGCAATTGCTGCTTGCAGCTATATTTATTATTGCTTTTGTTTTAGTCATGTTTTATAATGTATTAGGCTATAGCTACATTATTATACATATCCTATATTTTTTTATATAAGCAATATGACTACTATACGCGTCTCTTTATAGGATTTCTGAGTGGTGGAAGTCATGCACGAGTTCATCTGGACGGAAAATCTGATTTTCTCATGCTGTAGCTGTTTCGGTAAATAGAGCTTCACACACACACACACACACACACACACACACACACATGAGCAACAGTCGCGCGGCGGAGGATGCGCACAACACGAGCAACAGCCAATAGAGCTCATATAAAGCAGAACACGATGAATTCCGACTCATCTGCTCGTTTAGAGTCAGGAATGTGATCTAGGAAACACTTCGCTTATTCAGTCGTTTTGGCGTCCTTTATTCTGGACCTCCGGTTCGTCGTCACGGTTCGGCGGAGACGCTTCACATCACAGGTGACTGATTCCTTTTTCCTCCTTTCTGCGTCCATGCTGTGGTATAACAGGCTCTGCCTCACACGAATTCGAATGCATGTGAGATGTCGTATTCAGGATGAGCCTGGATAAATGAATTCATCATGGCTCATGTGCGTCCCGTTTATTCCTAGAGATCCGTGAGCGCACATATTCCCTGATTTCATATCTAGCAAGGAATCCTCGCTTTGACCAGACCTGCGCGAATCGCTTTGCTGGAGAAAATCGTCCCATCTGATTCGGTGTGATGCACTGATGAGATTCTGATGAACGGATCGGGTCAAATCCGGAGGAGACGCGGATCTGGAGCCCATATGGAGAAGAACGAGATCATTTGTTCGTAAATGAAGATGGATCGAGAGCTGATTTATGAGCAGAACCGGCTCTGCACGTATAAACGGATCTCAGACAGATGTTCGGGTTATAATAGACCAGATCTGAGGCCACATGCGATCGCAATCGCACCCGCTTTATTCTGGTCTGGGTTGCGCTTAAAACAGCACGGGTTTGTTATGATGAGTTTAGCATATGAATCATCAGAGATCTGCAGTTATTGATCACTAATACAGGATCTTTCGTTAGGCTCATGCGTACACTCTAAAAAATGCTGGGTTAAATACAACCCAGTGCTG
>NW_015542367.1:568570-579580 GCF_001515605.1 Sinocyclocheilus anshuiensis | reverse complement strand
CAGCACTGGGTTGTATTTAACCCAGCATTTTTTAGAGTGTACCAGGAGAAGAGGGATCTCTCTCGCTCTCTCTCTTTCTGTATGCATATGTGTGTTTTCACATGCATATGTCTGTCATGATTTCCTACAGGTTCTGCGTGTGGTTTCGGCAGATGCAGTTCAGAGTATTACCTACTGATGGCAAAAGTCAAAATGCAATGAAAACAATTATTGTAAAAACTATTAAAAAAAAAAAGCCTGCTAGGCTACTTGAAATAACATATGATCTTATAACTATGTAAGTGTATTAAAAAAAAAAAGCCTGCTAGGCTACTTGAAATAACATATGATCTTATAACTATGTAAGTGTATTAAAAAAAAAAAGCCTGCTAGGCTACTTGAAATAACATATGATCTTATAACTATGTAAGTGTATTAAAAAAAAAAAAAAAAAATCATGACATGAATATAAATAAACGTTTAATAATTCATCATTTTCAAGTTTAAATAAATGCATTTTATTAAAAAAAAATATATATAAATTAGATTGAATTAAAAAGTAAAAAAACAAAACAAAACGTAATTTAATAATTTAGCATGAAAGCAATCACAGATCTTAATGCAAGTGGTGTTACTGCAACATAAAAAATGCCAAAAAAAAAAAAATATATATATAGAGAGAGAGAGCACAGCAGTCAATGATAAATTAATTATAATTTTTAATGATAATAATTTTTAATGGTAACAATTTTTGATAATTTTTTATGATAACTATTTAGTGGGACCTTCAAATAAATTAAGTTTGATTATATATATATATTTTTGGGCTGATTTTCTCTCTCTGTTTTTCTGTCTGTTCCATTAGATACGCAATAGTATTGCATACCATCAGTATGTGGATGCAGAAACTGGGAGTCCTGATCAAGAGCAGCATGTTCTCATTCAACGGGATCTAGACCAGAAAACTGGACTTCAGGACTGTAGGATTATCTGAGCATCACTAACAGTGACTGGACTCCTCGCTGCATATCTCAGATCATCTATTTTGGATTATTCTTCTGAGGAGGAGTTTATTTGGAGAGCATGATTACTTCCAGAACAGGAATACTAGAGACTAATCTAGTTTTTGTGGGCAAATTCAATTACAGCGGCGAATCCCTCATGTGAACAGAGCAGCGTCTAATTTGTTTTGCTGTAGGACGTGCATTGACTTCTGCAGTTTGTGTGATCTTTCTTCGGCAAAATCAAGAGTTCTGAATGTTCACAATGTGTTTTCATTAAGAACTTTCTCTTGGAACTTTATTCCCTCCATATATTGGGACGAAAGCCATTCTGTTTGCTGTTGGTGTGGAGTTGAATCAAATGGCTCGACCCGGCTCTGGAGTTCTGGTGTCGCTGGGAGGTGGATACTCGTCTCAGAGCATGGCTAAGGTGGTGGTTTGGGAATGGCTGAACGAACACGGCCGCTGGAGGTCGTACAGCGCCGCCGTTTGTCATCACATCGAAAACGTCCTGAAGGGAGATGCACGTGGCACTGTCATACTGGGGCAGGTGGATCCACAGCTCGCGCCCTACGTCATAGACCTGCAGTCCATGCATCAGTTCAGACAAGACACAGGTGAGTCACAGAGACATGTTTACTTATGTAATGTGGATTTGAATTGAATGTGAAACGGTGCATTCAAATCAGTTCGCAAATTTATGAGTTGAATGCACTTGAACGCCATTCAAGTCGTAATTACGATTCAGAAACTCTGAACTTTTGGTGCATTCAACTCAAGTTGGGAGTCAGGTGTGTTCAAGCAAAGACTTTAGATATATTAAGAATAAACCCCGCCTTCTAAATAAAGAACCAATCGCCAATAGACTGCATTAGCACCCGCCCACTTTTTCAGTGCTGCTGGTTCTGAAATTATTTTTCCCATTCATTTTTCCCATAGGGATTTTTAAAAAGTCTTCGTTAAATTGTTATACGCCATGAACCAAACCAACCAGCTATGAGGATAGTCACAACATCACAAACTTTGATTTGAAGCACAAAAGTATTTGAAAAGCAGAAAAAAAATACCAAGATACAAGACTGTGAATTTAACAACTTAAATGAGGGAAAGAACTACAGTGCCATGAAGCACTGCGAATGATATATGACGGAGAAATGTAAAACTATTAATTGAAAGTTTTTGGTTATATCTATAGATACAATGTATTTTAAGTTTATTGCAAAATATGTATATATATACAAATATTTTAGTATTTTGAGAGCGTAGGGAGATCAGCGCAATTATGTCATTTGCAGTGCATTCATGGGAGTGGGCGGAGCTTCAGATCTCTTATTGTGCTCGGTTGTGACTAGAAGGGATACAGCCATGGCCGGAAGTGACGCAATATAGATTTTGCAAGACTTGCGTCACTTCTGGCCGTAGCTGCATCCCTTCTAGCCGCAACAATAATTTTCAATGCTGCATGTACTATTGCATCCGCCATATTTTCTCACTGACACGCCCCCAACTGAATGCATTTTTTTCATTTACAATAAAACTAGCTAAGTTGCATATACAAAATATCATAGTACTATGCAATTACAATAAAATACTGTATATAATGATTCAATTTTACAGGACCTTCAGATATAGAATAAATGCACAAAAAAGCAAAAACACACATAGTGTGCATTCTTTATTCATCATTTTGTAGAAGTAGTCTACAAAAAATTAAGCAAGAAAATGGTACATTGCCATCTTGCTCCAATCAAAGTGACTCGCATCTGTTGTCATAATTACGACATCCCAACTCGTAAATACGAACTTCCCAGGAGGACTTGAGCGCACTAAATGTGTAGACTAGTTTCTAACCAGTTCCCACACATCAAAAGCACACCTTTCAAGGTTAAACGTTCAGCAGAAGTGCATCAGCAGAGAGACTGGATGGATCGTTTGAGGGAAGAACTCGTGTGATAGTGCATGAATGCATGCGTGTGTTTGCGGTATGTTGCATTTGAAGTCAGCTAGATGAACAAAGACAGCTTGAGGGTTTTTGGATTGTTTGGGAAAGCTGTGCAGTTCCTACCAAGAGCAGATACTCTCTGAAGACCGTCTCTCTCCCCGCACGCACACACACAGACACACATTCTAACCAGTTCCCACACATCAAAAGCACACCTTTCAAGGTTAAACGTTCAGCAGAAGTGCATCAGCAGAGAGACTGGATGGATCGTTAAATTAAATCAGGGTTAAATTAGGACACATGGGATGCTCTGTGGAAAACCGAGCTGTGTGTTAATTTGGTGCATGTTGGTGTTCATTACAGTACAGCTTTTGAGTGTGAAAATTTCCATTTCTATGGCAACAACATCACTAAAAAGTATTTCAAAATTCATGTTTTCCTTCAGAGTTTGGTCAGACAAACAGATGGTCCAGACCTCTAACTCGCATTGGTTGAGTAAATGTTCCTGTATCCTGTATCGACTAGATCAAAGAGAAAGTACTTTAAAGAAGGCACACATTAGCTTTGATGTCGCTGCCATGTGATCTGTATGCTGGTTGCTTCGAAACCGCAGTATTACACTGCAAAATAATTTTCTTGTTTTTCAGTAAAATATCTAAACATTCTTAAATTAAGATACTTGGGGATTAAGAAGCAAAAGACACATATGATTAGTATTTTTCTGAAGAAAAAAAAAGATCAAAATTAAGTGACTTTATGCTTTAAACAATAACAAATATCTGTCAGTGGGGTAAGAAAACTAAAACTTGTTTTCTCTTTGAATTAAGTTTATTTTTTCTGACCACAGTGGCTGATGTTTTTATTAAATTCATTTAGCTATTATTTTCCCCAAAAAAAAGGGGGAAAAAAAGACATTACCTTCTCGCATAAATGTTTCTTGATTTAAAAATGTTTAGATATTTGTACCAGTGTTATTTTAGTGTCATTGAGATATATTGTAGTTTTTGTTAATATTTTTAAATAAATTAGATTTTATTTATATATTTTCTGCTTTCATGTTGTGTGTTTTTGTTATTTGTTATGTTTCACTAGAGACCTTATTTATTGTGCTACAGAAATAGTGAAAAGTGATAGTAAATAGATAATCATGAATTTGTTATTTTTTGTTGTTTTTAAATATGTCTATGTATACCTTTTTATTCATTTTTATTTTAGTACATCAAATTAAACTAAATAAAAATGAGAAATGTTGCCTTGGGAAACTAGCTGAAATAAAATAAGTAAACATTTTTTATATATTTTATTTTATTTTAGTTAATATTTATTTTATTTAAAATAAAAAAAAGTATTGTTTTAGTTAACTAAAATAACCCTGATTTGTACAGTAAAACAAGACAAAAATACTGAGTAAGAAAAACATTTTTTTGCAGTGAAAACTTCTAAACTAGTTTATGATCTTGAATTTTAATGCAATATACTAATAGATTATTTCATTTGCATTTAAGCCTTTGGCAGGTGTACATTTTATCAATTCATTTAGCCAGCAAGACCTATTCAGACAGCTTCATTATGTTTGATGCAGAACAACAAAGTGACTGTACAAAGTAGCATAAACCAGCATAAACTACTACATTTTGTCAGTACTGAGTCATGAGTGAAATCAGGTCTCTTAGACTAGATGGGTTCGACTCAACTTTGATCAGAAATCTGATGTAAAATCATCAAAATGTAATAATGAAAAGACATTTCTCTGTATTGTCGTAGTTACAGCATGTTGCCTTTATAGGCCCAAATGTGTTTGTGTGTGTACAATTTTGGAGCACATGGGTAATATTCTGGATTGAATGTATGCATGCTTATTTTAGGTGTCCTGGTTCTTCCAGATGAAGCTCTCTTAATAGGCTGTAGAGTTCTGAGATCTATCTGTTTGTGTGTGTGTGTGTGTGTGTGTGTGTGTGTGTGTGATGCTGGTGTCCCTCCATTACTGCTTGGATATGTGTGATTTTCTTTGAGGTTTCCTCATGTGCAGTAAGTATGGGACTGAGTCTAATAAACAGCAGCTGTTGCTAAGGTCATACTGACTTCACTCAGCCCTGCAGAGAAAATTACAAGACCAGAACTCCTCGTTTCCTCAGCCTTATTTCATGTGGGATACAGTACATGTAGAAAAGAGTTTGATGAAAGTTCTGCTCGTCTCTACTGAGATGTTAGGGCATTGTGACTGGTTGCCAGGGCATTGCTATGTGGTTGTTAAGGACGTTTTTGTCATTTTTAATGCTGTTGTTTTGTTTTCCCAAAAAATTTTTTTAGCACGTTACTTTGTAGAACAGTATTTAGTGCATTCTGACTGGTTGTCAGGGTGTTGCTATGTAGTTGCAATAGTGCTGTGGAATGTTGCCAGGACATGTTTTTTTAAGCATGTTTTTATGCAGTTGCCAGGGTTTTCTAAATGTTTTTTTTAGCATGTTGTTGTGTAGTCACTAAGGGGTTCAGATTGGTTACCAGAGTGTCGCTATGCAGTTGCTGTGGTGCTGTGGATTGTTTCCAGGGTGTTGCTATGTTCGTTTCTTGCATGTTGCTATTTAGTAGCCAGGGTGTTCATATCGGTTGCCAGGGTGTTGCTATGCAGTTGCTGTGGTGCTGTGGATGGTTGCCAGGGCATTGCTATGTGGTTTCTAAGGTGTTTTAAGCATGTTTTTATGCAGTTGCTAGGGATTTCTCATTTTTAGCATGCTACTATGCAGTAGCAGGCTGTTCTTATTGTTTACAAGGGTGTTGCTATGGTGCTGTGGATTGTTGCTATGTGCTGTCTAAGGTGATTTTTATGCATTTGCTAAGGTTTTCTTTTCTTTATTTAACATTGCTGTGCAGTAGTTAGGTGGATCTGACTGGTTGTCAGGGTGTTGCTATGCAGTTGCTGTGGTGCTGTGTGTGTGGTTGCCAGGGCGTTGCTATGGTTGCAAATTTTTCTTTGATGTTTTTGCATGTTGCAATGTGGTTCCTAGGGTTTTGTTCAGCTGTTTTCTGGTCCAGCTGGTGGAAATGCTAAAGTAGCAGCACAGCTCTCATGATCTGAGCAATCATTCACGTCTGGAGCCGGATGATGATCACACTCAACTTTATTACTCACTGTTAGAGATTTCATCACATCTTTGATAAGGAATGACTGCTCTTTGTGTGTGTGTGTGTGTGTGTGTGTACCTGGTATTTATCACGTTATGGGGACCAAATGTCCCCACAAGGATAGTAATACTAGTAAATTTTGACCTGTGGGGACATTTTTGAGGTCCCCATGAGAAAACAAGCTTATAAATCATACAGAATTAGTTTTTTTGAGAAAGTAAAAATGCACAAAGTTTCCTGTAAGGGGTAGGTTTAGGGGTAGGGTTGGTGTAGGACAATAGCACATACAGTTTGTACAGTATAAAAACCATTACGCCTATGGAATGTCCCCATAAAACATGGAAACACAACATGAGTGTGTGTGTGTGTATGTGTGTGTGTGTGAGAGTGTGATGAACGGCAGTGTGAGATGTGATTGTGTGTGTTTGGATAGGGTTTAATCTCTGGCCAGACTGAATTGATCTGTTTGTCTCAGGAGAGAGCCTGTGGTTTTCTGCAGGATTGTAGACGTCTTCTCTTACACGTCTCACACAGATTTGAAAAGTGACACTGTAATCATTTGTTTTGTTCAGTTGACTGGTGTGAAGTGTGTACTTTACAGCAGGCCAGAGATATACAGTATTGAAGGGCGTGTAGGATCCGCCAGTCAATATTAAATCAATATTAATATCAATATTAATTATCAGTCAATCAATATTAAAAAACAAAACTGACCTAAAACTGAACTGACCCGTTATGCAGTCTTCCTGTAGCACAAACATTAGTGCATGACACTAACAATGCCAATGTCATGGGTTTGAGTCCCAGGGTATGCAGGATTCGAAAAATGTAGGCTATAGCTTGATTGCAATGTAAGTCACATGCATCTGCCACATGCATAAATGTAAATGTGAACTTTCGAAGAAATGTACTGTTATTTGCTAGTAGTAGCATACCCTACAACATCTAACATTAACGATGGGTTGCATAACAATAGCTGTAGAAATTCAGATTATTATTATTATTATTGATTATTAGGGGTGCGACGATAAATCGGTTCGTGGATCGATTCTGCAATTTCCGCAAATGCATTGCGATTCTCTCTTGAATTGATTCTTCGAAGTGTCACTTGCTTCCAGTTCCTTACACACACAGACCACTTGAACCTAAAATAATCATTCAAGGTTGAAGCGAATTACAAGAGTGTTCACAGTGGGCTGTGTTTATATTAATCTTGCGTCATAAAAGCATAAAAGCCGAGGTGCAAGTACATTTAGCCACTTACATTACTCAGCCAAACGCACGAGCGCTCTTCTTGGTGAGCATTTAAGTGTGCGGTTAAAAACTCGCCTAGAGCGCCATCTGCTGTTAAAAACTAAGCTCAGAATCGATTCCAGAGAGAATCACGATGCATTCGGAAAATCGAATCGAATCATTTTATCGTCGCACCCCTATTGATTATTATTTTTGATGATGATGATTATTATTATTAGTAGTAGTAGTAAACTGATTTATTATTATTATTTTTAAAAAATATATATATATTTATTTTTCTTTTTTTTCTGATGTACTTCTTTATCATTATTTTAATAGCATTAATTATAAACCAGGTTATTTATTATTAATATATTTGTATTTATACATTTTTAATTTAATAATTTATTTGTTAATTTATTTATCTATCTATTTATTTTTTCTTTTAACTTTAAGTCAGTGCCTCTCATTCTCTACATCTTTATTATTATTTTAATAGTTTTAAAATCATTATTTTAATAGTAATTTCAGCATTTTGGGATTGGCGACTTATTTCTTATTCCGCATATAATAAGAGAGCATATTGATTATAATCAACAGATCTTAAAAAACACTTTTTAAAAAAAGAAAATAGGATGGAAAAATAAGAATTCGAAATATTATAATATTGAATAGGAATCAGTTTTCTTGCTGCTAAAAATAAACATTCTGCTGGATAACAAGTTTTTAACTGCAGCAGGCATCAAATAGCTGCTTATTTGCATAATTATTTTTCGCAGGACAATCACTGTCACTCATATTGCTGAAAAACATTATAAATTGACCTGACAAACCATGATGTCATGGAAACGCTTTTATGATCGTCAGTCAACGGTGGCAGAGATAAATCCACTAATTTACTAATATTTCATAGCAAATGCAATAAAATAAAACAACATGCCATGGCAAACATATTGAAAATCAGTGTGACTCAATTTTTGTGACTCTAATTTAATCATAATAGCCCGTGGTCCCTGGTTGGCCAGCCACTTGTGTGTCATGAATATTAATTAGGCTATGTGATATCTGATTGGCTGAAAGGCAGATGTTAGTAGGTGAGCTCTATAGTCATAATAAGAGTAGATTAGCTTTTTATTGCAGTCCAGTGCCAAAGCAGCCGGTTGGCTGGCGTTTGTGCTTGGTGATGAAGTTTGTTTTATGCATCTGGCTGCTTTTTGCCCTTCATGCTGCTGTCAAATAGTTTATCTGCCAGAAAGTAGACGGGACGTGTTTCTAGTCGATTCTAGAGGTGGAGGGGTCAGGTGTCTTTTATGATTGTCTTTGGCTGTGATCTTTCGGTTTACCTCAGAGACGATCAGTTGACATGTTAAGATTTTCACAGATCTGTTTTGTCCGTGAGAAAGTGATTTGTGAACTCTCGAAGGCTTATGTATGTGGTGTGTGGTCACGAATGTGTCAGTGTGTTCTTCGAGTACAGTTTTGTGTTGTGCAAGTGTTGTTTGTAGGACATTTACGTGAATAGAGTCTCATACCTGTGTATTCTTACTGAGAATGAAACTTATGAGTGTGTCTGTATGTACAGGTAACGTGTGGAGAGCAGTTTCCCAGAAAACACAATAAGGGTTCAAAAGTTCGGGTTCAAAATACTTTTATTCATCAAGGATGGATTAAATTGATGAAAAGTGACTAGTGAGTAAATACATTTATAAAGATTTCTCTTTCAAGTAAATGCTGTTCTTTCGAACTTTCCGTTCATCTGTGAATCCTGAAAAATAAAATGTAGCACCGTTTCCACAAAAATATTGTGCAGCACAACTGTTTTCAACATTGATAATAATCAGAAATGTTTCTTGAGCAGCAAATCAGCATATTAGAATGATTTCTGAAGATCATGTGACACTGAAGACTGGAGTAACGATGCTGAAAATCACAGCAATAAATGACATTTTACAATATTTTCACATAGAAAACAGTTATTTTACATTCTAATAATATTTCAAATTTTTACAGAATTTTTGGTCAAAAAAATGCTGCCTTGATGAACAGAAGAGACTTAAAACTACCTCTAAAATGACCCTAAACTTTTGAATACTAGTTTATGTTGGAGCCGCTAGTTAATTTCTGCACCGTTAATGAAACAAATCATATTGTGAAAAATTATGATGGTTTCCAAACAGGTTTCCTTGTTGCTCTTCCCCTCATCTTCTATTCGTCATGCACACAGATAGCCCCGCCCCCAAACTCACGTCATTGGCTGAGTCCGAACACACCAGAAACTATTTAAACATCAGACACAGCAGCTTTAGGAGTCGTGTGTATTTTACCGGCCGTCTGACAGATGAGTTGTTGAACTTACAGGGCAGTTCATTACTGCAACCTTTTGTGTATTAATATCACACGCAGAGTTTGCACACTGAAGCATTTTAAAACAATTAACCTGTAAAGGTTATGTAGGAGAGCCAAGACACCTCCCCCCTCTGTCGCTCTCTCTCTCTGTCTCTCTCTCTCTCTCTGCAGCAGCTCCCCATGCGGCCGATCCAGAATGGAGTAGCGTACGGCCACAGTTTCCACTTTGCTCATTAGGAATGACAGCCAAAGGTGCTCTTAGAAGGAACTGCAGTCTCAAGGTGAATTTTAATCAGGCAGAACATGCCACGTCCTTTAGTTCTACTATTTTACTTTCTGACACCAAGTTTGATGATTATTGTTGAATAAAATTAAAACCATCAAAAAAGTCTTTGACATTAAAATGAATAAAAACGAAATGAATATACTTTATTATGAAAAATGAATAAAACAAAAAAAACGAAAATGAAAATAAAAATGGAAAATATAAAAATAAAATGTGTTAAAAATATTTATAAAAACTGCATTTTATTATATTTTTATTCTATTTTATTCCATTTATTATATGCATTTTATTACATAACTGCAATTATTATATTAATGATAATAAAATAAAACTGCTTTGTAGATTGTTCTTCTTAGCAATAGAGCAACTGGAAAACAAACCAGAAAACTAGATTTATTTATTTACGTTGCTTAAAGAAAATGCAAGTGATGTCAAAGTCTTTGATTAATATCACCCAGTGTTATTTTAGTATTGAGTTTTCGTCTTACTAAAAACTTACTAAAACTTCTGTTTTCAAAGTTTTAGTAATTTTGTCATTTTTATTAGTTATTGTTGCCTATGTAGTTTTATCCATGTTTATTTCAGTTTTAATTATTTTTGTACTTCAAGTTTAACTAAATGAAAATGAGAAATGTTTCCATGGCAACTAGTTGAAATAAAATAGGTTAATTTTTACATTTTATTTTTGTTTCTTTTGGTTCAATGTTTTTTTTTATGGGTTTAGTTTTAGCTAACTATAATAACCCTGTTTCACATAATTCTTTGACATGCTCCCAATTCAGGCGCTCATCTTAAATAAAAATCCTTCTGACATGTTTTGAAGGAATCAAAATTACAATCTCCGCCCCCAGATAGTTTGATTGGAGGCTCCACCCACAGATAGCGTGTGAGAAAAGTGGAGGTGTTGAACCGTTCTGGTTTATGACGGGGTTTTCCACTGAATATGTGCATGAGCATCTGTGAGATAACGCATTTTGGTTTTCTCTTGCAGGAAATACAGTGGTCTTATCTGAAATACTGTGCATCACTGCAAAGCATCTACTGTACCTCTGAGTTTACTGTAGTACTTCATACAGTATGTGTGTGTGTGTGTGTGTGTG
>NW_015542367.1:567487-568287 GCF_001515605.1 Sinocyclocheilus anshuiensis | reverse complement strand
TGTGTGATTAGTGAAGTGGGCATAACAGGCACTGACGCTCACATGCTGGCGTTCACAGGGGCAGCGGACACTTTGTTGTACCAGCTTCCTTTGGCACAGACGTTCGCGATGCATCTGTGTGTGTGTGTGTGTGTGTGTGTGTGTGTGTGTTTTCTGCTCTTACAGCTAGAGTCTTTTAAGTCTTTTTCTGTTGCAGCTGAACTGCAAGCTCTGCAGTAACTCTCTGCTAACTAGCAGCCTCACAGGGTCAGTGCAGTGAAGCCGCTATCTGTATCTGTTGCAATGGTGAAATTTTCCGTATCTGTATCTGTACTCGGATACTTGAAGGCCCACCTTTGTTCACAACAATATTCAAAGTCCCCTTGATGTTTCCATTCATTTGTGATTTATAAGGATTATAATATTTTAAAACATATTTTTCTGTGTACATAATAAATATACACAGTACACATAAATATATTATGTAAACAAACTTTTATTTTGGATGCAATTAATCGTTTGACAGCACTAATATATAAATATATATAATTTTACAACTATTTTATCATATCTTATTTTTATCATAATAAAATAATCATTAACTGAAATAAATTATACAAATATTAAAAGAAAAAAAAATATAGAAATACAGCTAAACTTTCTAAGTGAGCAGTTCTTCACCAGAATAAGCTGCACATTGGTCCAGACTTCATTTTGTTCGTCAAAAGTCTGATGCCATGAGAGAAAACCACCTGCGGTGTGTGTGTGTGTATGTGTGTGTATGTATGTGTGTGTGTGTGTATGTATGTGTGTGTGTGTGT
>NW_015542367.1:557993-567276 GCF_001515605.1 Sinocyclocheilus anshuiensis | reverse complement strand
AATGGCTGCAATATAACAGAGTGAAAAATTTAAGGGGGTCTGAATACTTTCCGTACCCACTGTATGTATGTATGTGTGTGTGTGTGTGTGTGTTTTCCTTAACTCTGTGTTCAAGTGTTGATCTCAGTGGAAGTCTGAGAACAGAACATCCTGTTTTAGTTTTATATGTCTGTATTCTGATATTTTTTTCTCTCTTATTGAAATGCGGAATCTAATAATGGGTTAATTTATAAGATAAAATAAAAAAAGATGTAAGTCATATTAGTTGGTTTACCTTTATCACAATATCACAATGAATAGGTGGATTTTAAATCATTTTACTATTTTGATTCGACAGGATGTTCATTTCTGTAATTTTTAAAGAATAAATAATAATTTAAATAAATATTCTGATATTTTTTTCTCTCTAATTGAAATGCTTAAACAGAATCTATTTATGGATTAATATAGAAGACGCAATAAATAATAAACTCACATTTTTTGAAGATGTACTGTAAATAACAGTAGTTGATCACACATCACAATAAACTGGCGGATTTTTAAATAATTTTACTCTGATTATTTTGATGGATTTTTTTTGTTCTTTTTTATATAAATATTTTTCGAGAAATAATCTTATATTCTTTTCCTCTCTCTAATTGAAATGCTTCAAACTGAATCTGAAACATTTCTCAGAAACATTGTTTTAATTTACGGGTAATCAAAGTATTTTTAGGTAACAGACTCAGATTGTTATTATAGAAATCAGTATAATAATTTCACAATTTATCACAACTAATATTAACTCTTTATTTCCATCCTGTTCATTTGTCAGAGTTAATGTTTTGAAGAGTTTGATCAGAATATATTATGCTTTTATAGATATACTATACTCTAGTAATCTCACATGGAAAGCTGCATTAAGAGCTTGTAATGCAGCAGTTATTGATCTTTAGTCATACGAACACATTGCTTTTGTAGAAAATGTTCATGCAGTAGAGAACAAGCGTACGAAACTTCACCTCTAACCAATGTTCCCTCTAATTTTCTTTCTTGCTGAGCAAAAATATTGTCTCTATTGGGCAGACATTTCGGCCACCCGAGCGAAAATATTCTTTATGCCAGACCTGTACAGTGCAAAAAAAGTGTGTACATTTAACTGTAATGTGCTATTTATATTTGATTTGACCCACATTTGAAATATTTGAAATGATGCACATTTTAGGTTACCTGAGAAAATATTTTTTACAGAAGAAATTCTATTAAAAAATCATTTAAAAAAATCTCACGCAGAGGAGTTAATTTCTTTATAATAATATAATATAATATAAAATGAAGCAGTTATGGCTTATGAATTCCCTTTTGAGGTCAATTATTTATTAGACTTATAATGTAATAATAATAAAACTCTTAAAAGGTAAAAATAAAACTTTTCCAAAAAAAAAAAAAAAACGTGAACGTGCATTCTTTTACAGTTATCTAAAACATCACACTACACCAGTGTGTGACTGTAAATGTTTCGGCGTTTATATTTATATTATATTTTATATTTCCAGCACTTAATCAGGCCACTCTTCTTTAAAGCATGATGAGGTTTTATTTCACGTCATTGCGTTTGCGTTGGCTGTCGTGTTGGACTATTTCGTCCGCAACCATTAAAGTATTCGATTTCTACAGCGACTCATTTGGCGCACATAAACCTGTAAACCACAATCACCGGTTCTTACTCTCTATAGCGACACCAACTCAATAACGGTTTGCCTGAGCATTGCAGTTATTTCACATATAACTAGAATTCAATCAAATGGCTTTCCCAACTTATTTTTGCGTCTGTCCTGTGCGTGGCGTATTATTTCCTCTGCGCGGTCGCGCACACGCGCAGCTTAGAGGGAACAGTGCCTCTAACCTAACCACTGTCAATGCTTTGAGGAACTGGCAGGTTGTTGGTTAAATGTTCACCACTTTAACAAAACGCTTCAGATTGAGTTTAAGGATGCGACACTTTGCGGTCTGAACTGTGGTCAGTAATGAAGTTATGATCCGCCCCGGCTGGGCTGTGGACACTCAAGGTCAGGCGTGTGTGTGTGTGTGTGTGTGTGTGGATGAGCTCATGCGTGTGACTGTAATTGTTCTTTAATGAGCCGTAAAACAAAGCAGTGCTGCTCTCCGTCACCTCTCCTCTTCCTCTTCCTCTTCCTCCATCCACCTTCCTCCCGTCACATCTGGAGCTTCTCATCAAACGCGCATCTGAGAAAGCAACCATCTATTGTCTTAGGATTCAGTGGGACTATTTCAGTTTCTAATTGTACAATGAAAACTCTGCATGAATCTTACTTTAAATCTGCAGTGTGTCATTTCTAAAAAACGGTGCATAAATATGTAAAGTTCTTTAAATTTGAATTTTTATGCATTTGGTGCATTACAATTTTGTCCAAAGTGATTCACGTTGCATTAAAGTTACTCAGTACTTTTGTCTTGTTTTCCAGTACAAATATCAGAACATTCCTAAATCAATATGCATTTACTTGAACAGCAAAATGACTCAAGATATTAAGTCTTGTTTTCTGAAACAATTATCAAAATGAAGTTAATTTTTTTCTTATAACAAGGAAAAGAAATATGTGCCAGTGGGGTAAGAAAAATAACCTTGTTTTCCCTTTGAGGTAAGTTTATTTTTCTGAGCTTATGGGTTAATTTATAAGATATAATAATAATAAACTAACATTTTTAAAGATGTAACTGACATTACTTGGTTTTCTTTTATCACAGTATTTCAATGAATAGGTGGATTTTAAAAAGTTTTTCTACTTTGGTTTGATAGGATGTTCATTTTTTAAGAAATATTTTTCAAGAAATATTCTTATTTTTTTCTCTCATGCTTTAGAACATTTAAAACATTGTTTTAATTGGTGATCAGTTGATAAGTATAATTAGGTTGCAGCCTGAAATATTCCTCTAATTGTTCCCAATTCCGTCAGTTAAGTTATTAGCAATGGTTTTGATGAATCAGTGTTATTTTAGTAGTATTGAGATACTTTTAATATTTTGAATTCATTTTCATTTTTATGTATTCTGATTTCATTGAAATTTTTTTTTTTTTTTTATTATTATTATTTTGCTGTGTGTTTTTGTCAATTTAGTTGTTTTTTCTAGTTTTGTTTAAATTATTTTAGTACATCAAGTTAAACTAAATGAAAATGAGAAATGGTGCTTTGGCAACTAACTGAAAAAAATAATTTTATTCTATTTCAGTTAAAGTTTATTTTCATATTTTTAGTAACCTATACTAACCCAGAGATGAATTCTGTGATGTTTCCCCTCTTGTTTAATAAAATTATCAGTCAGTGAGTCAGAAATATAATATTGTTTTCCCTTAAAATTAAGTTTACTTTTCTGACCCCTCTGACAGATATTTATTCCTTATTTTAAGCATAAACTCAATTCACTTTGATGATTTTTTTTGAGAAAACAAGACTTGATCTCTTAAGTTATTTTGCATCTCAAATAAATGTCTTGATTAAAGGATTACTTCACTTCCAGAATAAAAAATTCCTGATAATTTACTCACCCCATGTCATTTAAGATGTTCATGTCTTTCTGTCTTCAGTCGCAAAGAAATGAAGGTTTTTGAGGAAAACATTCCAGGATTTTTCTCTATATAATGGACTTCAATGGGAACCAACGGGGTGAAGGTCCAAACTGCAGTTTCAGTGCAGCTTCAAAGGGCTCTACAGGATCCCAGCCGAGGAATAAGAGTCTTATCTAGTGAAATGATCAGTCATTTTCTGAAAAAATACAAATGCATATACTTTTTAACCACAGATGCTGGTCTTGCACTAGCTGGACTTCACGCATGACATAATCACGTTGGAAATGTCGCAAGCGGTTATGTCTTCGTCTGTGTGCTCCGGTACAGAAAGGTAGAGTAGGGTGAAAAACTCCATCTCATTTTCTCTTCCAACTTCAAAATCGTCCGACATCGCTGTTTTACCTTTTTTTGTAAAGGGCTTTTGACTTTCTTTGCACGTTGGCTTTGTAAACACTGGGTCGGTGCTTCAGCCTCAGTCACGCGTGACCTTTCCAACGTGATTACGTCATGCTTGAAGTCCAGCTAGTGCAAGACCAGCATCTGTGGTTAAAAAGTATATACATTTTTATTATTTTAGAAAATTACTGATAGTTTCACTAGATAAGACTCTTATTCCTCGGCTGGGATCCTGTAGAGCTCTTTGAAGCTGCGCTGAAACTGCGATTTGGACCCATTGAAGTCCATTATATGGAGAAAAATCCTGGAATGTTTTCCTCTAAAACCTTAATTTCCTTGCGACCGAAGACAGAAAGACATGAACATCTTGGATGACACGGGGGCGAGTAAATTATCAGGAGATTTTCATTCTGAAAGTGAACTAATCATTTAAGAATGTTTAGATATTAATACTGGAAAACAAGACAAAAATACCGAGGAAGATGCATAACTTTAATGTAACATAAGTCACTTTGGAGAAAAGCACAATGCATCAAATGCATAAAAATGTAAGAACTCTTCAGAAATGAAACTGCATTGTTTGCAGTGTATTGGTTCTTCATTAGTTCTCTCTCTGTCGCTATAGGCACAATGCGTCCCGTGCAGCGCAACTTCTACGACCCGTCCTCGGCTCCAGGCAAGGGCATCGTGTGGGAATGGGAAAACGACTGTGGCTCCTGGACGCTGTATGACATGGAGCTGTGCGTCAGTATCCAGAACGCCTACGAGAAGCAGCACCCCTGGCTGGACCTGAGCTCGCTGGGCTTCAGCTACCTGGTGGACTTCGACGGGATGTCCCAAACCAACCGGCAGAGCCAGAGGAAGCGGCGCATCCGCCGACGGATGGACCTGGCCTACCCGCTCATCGCCGGATCCATCCCCAAATCCCAGTCCTGGCCGGTGGGCACCAACTCGGGCACGCCGTGCACCTGTCAGCAGTGCATGCTGGTCCACAGCACGCGGGCCGCGTCCAACGCCATCCTGGCGCTGCAGCAGAGGAGGAAGCTGTACGGGACGGAGGGCGGAGCCACCGCCGTCGTCAGGCAGAGCAACACCTTCGCTGGCACCTCCCTCTGGTCGCCCACGACGACCGTTGCCAAGGGTCACCATAACAACATATCGCTGGGTGGCGGAGGCGGCGGGAAGGTGGACATGAATGGGGTGAAATTCCCATGCGCCCCTGCGATCGTGACGCTTCCGTCCAATCACGCGCTTACTATTAACGGACAGAACAATCTGAACCGGCCGGGAACGCAGCGGATCGCGGTGACGGCCAGCCGAGGATCTGTCCCTCCTGGGTAAGAGATGATTTGAGATCATATGTCACTGTTTCTGCTGTTTTCCAAAAGCATTCCAGAATGTCTCTCCTCTCTCTTAAAGGGATAGTTAACCCAAATAGGAAAATTCTGTCATCATTTGCTCATGTTGTTCCAGACCTGTATGAGTTTCTTTCTTGTGCTGAACACAAAAGGAGATATTTTGAAGAATGTGGGTAACTGAACTGTTTCTGGTCCCCATTGAGTTCAATAGTA
Source organism: Sinocyclocheilus anshuiensis (assembly GCF_001515605.1). Taxonomy (NCBI): domain Eukaryota; kingdom Metazoa; phylum Chordata; class Actinopteri; order Cypriniformes; family Cyprinidae; genus Sinocyclocheilus; species Sinocyclocheilus anshuiensis. Next base: position 561,741 of record NW_015542367.1, on the reverse strand, counting down.
TTATTTTTAAAATTGTATTATTTTATATAATATTTGACTATTATTTATATATTATTTGTTTTATTAGTTATTAATTATGAATCTTTTTATCTATCTATCTATCTATCTATCTATCTATCTATCTATCTATCGCTCTATCGTTCTATCTATCTATCCATCTATCGTTCTATCGTTCTATCTATCGTTCTATCTATTCATCGTTCTATCATTTTGTCATTCTAGCGTTCTATCATTGTCATTCTATTGTCATTGTTGTTCTATTGTTCTATCTATCTATCTATCTATCTATTGTTCTATCGTTCTATCGTTCTATCTATCTATCTATCGTTCTATCGTTCTGTCATTCTAGCATTCTATCATTGTCATTCTATTGTCATTGTTGTTCTATTGTTCTATCGTTCTGTCTATTGTTATATATACACTGTATATAGGATTTACCCATTTGCACTTCATTGCATCATTCTTATCTTTGTTTATTGATGCTTTCAGTTTTGTAGAGATTGATCAGCTTGAACAGGGAAATAATCAATAGTGTCCTTTTGCGCTGAGACACTGAATCAGTCAAACACACACACACACACACACACACACACACACACGCTGCTGTAAAATTATCTATAAATCTTGTCCTTTCCTCTGAGAGTGTGAAAATCATTGTTTGAGAGCATCTTTGGTTGAGTTAAACCGCATACGTGTGGGTGTGTGTGTGTGTGTGTGTGTGTGTGTGTGTGTGTGTGTGTGACTTGGTTGCCATCCAGCCTGTGATACACAAGGGGAAGATGAATAATGGATCAAGGCAAAACGGAACCTCAGCAGACACACACACACACGCACACATATATATATATATTTATTCTGTTTTTGTTTTATATTTTATTTTATTTTGTATTTTATTTTTAATTTAATTTAATCTAATTTTATTTTATTTGCGATTCTATTTTATTCCTTCGGACAGTTCACTCACGCTCTGATAAAGCAGATCTTTACTGCTCATGCAGCTTGTAAATATCAAAATATAATTTTTTTACACATTGCTGCTGTTAATACAGAAGGAGATTGTATTGCTCTATTAAGTCTGATTACATTACGTGTGATTTTATCACCACCACTAGAGGGCAGAGTCTGACAGATCCTTATGCCCCAAACAAACCTCTTACACAAACTTACTATGGTACACTATCTGTAGTTTCCACCAAAATCCCATAGTTCAGTTCACTGTAGATGTCACTGAATCTCACTTCAGCTCATTTATTCAATGGCTATGCTCTCATTTATTCAGGCTTTGTGGATATAGTAATTCATTTAGATGTGTAGAGTAGCAAATGTTCAATTAATTGAATAATGTAATAATTTCATAAATCAGATGTGCATTTCAAACATCTTCATTATTCACTATAACCAATAGGCCAATTAAGCAGAATATTTTTTTAATTTTTTTAAATTATTTTATTTTATTTTATAATTAATTGAATTATGTAATAATTCCATAAATCAGATGTAAATTTCAAACTTAATTACTCATTATAACCTATAGGCCAACTGAGAAGAATCATTATTTATTTTATTTTGTTTTGTTGTTTTTGTTTGTTTTATTTGATAATTATTATAATATACTGAGCTATTATTTAATAAGTCAATGAATAACATTTCAAACATGATTATTCATCATAATCCATAGGTCAGTTGACCAGAATTATTTTATTTTATTTTTTTGAGCAGTATTATTAAATCTGGATTCATAGGTCATTGCTATCATGACATCTCTTCAATTACAAATATAGACCTACAGTTGTGCACATAAGTTTACATACCCCTTGCAGAATATGCAAAATGTTCATCATTTTAACAAAATAAGAGGGATCATGAAAATGTAGTTTCCTCTAGTTTCCGCTGAAACTCACTATATATGTGGTAGGAAATAGAAAATGTCATTGCTTTAAAGGGGTCATATGATGCGATTTCAATTTTTCCTTTCTCTTTGGAGTGTTACAAGCTCTTGGTGCATAAAGAAGATCTGTAAAGTTGCAAAGACTAAAGTCTCAAATCCAAAGAGATATTCTTTATAAAATTTAAGAGTCAACCACGCCTACCTAAAACGGCTCATTCTAACACGCCCCACGTATCTACCTCACTGTGTGGGAAGATTTGCATAACGCCGCCCAAATGTGCACGCAAAGAAAGAAGGCATAACTTTTAGTCTCACTGTAGTTTTGTTGACGCTGCAGCCATGTCGTGAAGACGCTGTGTGCTTCGTTGTTGTGTGTGTGTGTGTGTGTGTGTGTGTGTGTGTGTGTGTGTGTGTGTGTGTGTGTGTGACTTGGTTGCCATCCAGCCTGTGATACACAAGGGGAAGATGAATAATGGATCAAGGCAAAACGGAACCTCAGCAGACACAATTATTTTATTTTATTTTATAATTAATTGAATTATGTAATAATTCCATAAATCAGATGTAAATTTCAAACTTAATTACTCATTATAACCTATAGGCCAACTGAGAAGAATCATTATTTATTTTATTTTGTTTTGTTGTTTTTGTTTGTTTTATTTGATAATTATTATAATATACTGAGCTATTATTTAATAAGTCAATGAATAACATTTCAAACATGATTATTCATCATAATCCATAGGTCAGTTGACCAGAATTATTTTATTTTATTTTTTTGAGCAGTATTATTAAATCTGGATTCATAGGTCATTGCTATCATGACATCTCTTCAATTACAAATATAGACCTACAGTTGTGCACATAAGTTTACATACCCCTTGCAGAATATGCAAAATGTTCATCATTTTAACAAAATAAGAGGGATCATGAAAATGTAGTTTCCTCTAGTTTCCGCTGAAACTCACTATATATGTGGTAGGAAATAGAAAATGTCATTGCTTTAAAGGGGTCATATGATGCGATTTCAATTTTTCCTTTCTCTTTGGAGTGTTACAAGCTCTTGGTGCATAAAGAAGATCTGTAAAGTTGCAAAGACTAAAGTCTCAAATCCAAAGAGATATTCTTTATAAAATTTAAGAGTCAACCACGCCTACCTAAAACGGCTCATTCTAACACGCCCCACGTATCTACCTCACTGTGTGGGTTCTATCATTGTCATTCTATTGTCATTGTTGTTCTATTGTTCTATCGTTCTGTCTATTGTTATATATACACTGTATATAGGATTTACCCATTTGCACTTCATTGCATCATTCTCATCTTTGTTTATTGATGCTTTCAGTTTTGTAGAGATTGATCAGCTTGAACAGGGAAATAATCAATAGTGTCCTTTTGCGCTGAGACACTGAATCAGTCAAACACACACACACACACACACACACACACACACACGCTGCTGTAAAATTATCTATAAATCTTGTCCTTTCCTCTGAGAGTGTGAAAATCATTGTTTGAGAGCATCTTTGGTTGAGTTAAACCGCATACGTGTGGGTGTGTGTGTGTGTGTGTGTGTGTGTGTGTGTGTGTGTGTGTGACTTGGTTGCCATCCAGCCTGTGATACACAAGGGGAAGATGAATAATGGATCAAGACAAAACGGAACCTCAGCAGACACACACACACACGCACACACACACACACACACACACAGTAAAGAACTTAAAGAAGGGGTGTTAATCCTAGTAAATGTGAAGTGGAGATGTTTTCTAAAACCACTAACACACTTCAGCAGAAACACTGAGAGCAGAGCAGAGACGAAGAGACAGAAAGAGAGATATTGTGAAGACAGAAGAGTTCGC
>NW_015542367.1:557258-557920 GCF_001515605.1 Sinocyclocheilus anshuiensis | reverse complement strand
GGAGAGTGTTTAACATACACACACACACACACACACACACACACACACACACGTCACACTACCTGCATAAACACAAACACACTCCAACAGATACCGTGGTATAAACAAGCATCACACATGCACAAAACAGCAGTGTTATAGCATGAACAAACTAGAAAGCACGAACAGCTGTAGTGAGGATCTCTCACAGACTCAGTGGTTTTCATATTAAAGCAATGACATTTTCTATTCCCTACCACATATATAGTGAGTTTCAGCAAACAGTTGACATCTGTCTAAAACAGTTTTGACCCTTTTTACTGAGCCATGGGATATTTATTTAGTTTTATTTTATTTTAATTTGTTTTGTTAAATAATGTTCTTTTTAGCAGCATCATATGACCCCTTTAATCATGGGCGTAGCTTGTGGGGGGGCCAGGGGGGCTTGGCTCCCCCATAGCGATTTAAGAATTTGACTAAATATTTATTTATAAAGTTTTTTCTATGAAGTAAAAATGCATATAATGCAGTTAATAATACATGTAAAAGTGAATACGTAAAAGTTAATACATTTTAAATTGTTATTGTAAGTAAATTAATAAATCAAAACAAACTTAAAGGGGTCATATGATGCGATTTCAAGTTTTCCTTTCTCTTTGGAGTGTTACAAGCTGATTGTGCAT
>NW_015542367.1:556141-556937 GCF_001515605.1 Sinocyclocheilus anshuiensis | reverse complement strand
TAAAAGTACGTCTGACCAAATCCACCGGTTCGGTTTGGCCCCCCCAAACTCAAACGTCAAGCTACGCCTATGACTTTAATATGAAAACCACTGAGTCTATGAGAGATCCTCACTACAGCTGTTCGTGCTTTCTAGTTTGTTCGTGCTATAACACTGCTGTTTTGTGCATGTGTGATGCTTGTTTATACCACGGTATCTGTTGGAGTGTGTTTGTGTTTATGCAGGTAGTGTGACGTGTGTGTGTGTGTGTGTGTGTGTGTGTATGTTAACCACACTCATCCTAAAAATAAAATAAAATAAAATAAATATGCAGAAGATGCTGTAAAACCAAAGAATGTGCAGGAGCTGGAGGATTTTTCTGAAGAACAGCAGGCAGTTGAACTGTTCAGGACAAATAAGGGACTCATGAACAACTATCACAAAACATAAAAAACATGTCGTGGATCATCCCGGTAACTACACACAGTATTAAGATTTAAGGGTATGTAAACTTTTGAACGGGGCCATTTTTACAAATTCACAGTGCATTTATTCAGTCGCAGAACGACTGAGAACGGGAGACGTTTTAGACGCGCGCTCCACTTCACTTCAGCGCCAGGCGCGAGTCAAGCAAGCGCAGAAACGGTACTGTGCTCGAAGCGCGTGCTCTTCAATTGCACGCACAAAGGCACCGGCGCGCTGTAGCCTGTATCCTTTCATATCAAAGCACGAAATAAACTATGTGCATGCAATGCCGTGGTCAGTTAAGTCATGAAGTTACCAAAAAAGGCGATTAAAGCTGCCTTAAAACTGTGCA
>NW_015542367.1:552330-555584 GCF_001515605.1 Sinocyclocheilus anshuiensis | reverse complement strand
TGTGAAATAGCTTATTCAAGACAGTACTAAATAAAAAATAACATGCAATTTTCATGATCCCTATTATTTTGTGAAAATTATTAACATTTTGCATATTCTTCAAGGGCTATGTAAACTTATGAGCACAACCGTATGTATGATATATATACATATATATATATATATATATATACTGTATATATGAAATGGTTTTCAAAACTGTCCTGGAGCAGCCCAGCACTGTCTCCCTCATCTAACACACCCGATTCAACTCGTCAGCTCATTAATGGAGACTTTAAGACCTGAAATGGGTCAGAAAAGCTAAAAAGAGTTGAGAGAAAATATGATGCGTGTCAGATCCGCATCACGTTCAGCAGCGGCAGCTCTTAAAGTAATAGCAGCCAAAACAACCTAATAACCAGCTGCTGTGATGTCTATTAATCAAAGGACAAAGAAAAAAAGAGAGGAAAAAAGAACTTTTATAGCTTTAAGGATTCATATATATTTAATTTAGAATTTAGTGTTTGATAATTTAAATTTCTGTATATTTCTGCTGAAGGGCCCGGGTAAATATGACATTTATTATAATGGGTTTATGTGAAGATTGTTTTAAGTTCACTTAAATTAGAAGTTATTTTTAAAGTCTAATAAATGTTCAAATTGATAGCTCTCAATTACACTGTAATGTTGAATGGCTATAGTCAATGGTTAAATATTGGGGGGGGGGGCAATTTTATAGAGAAATCAGTATTGGTATCATTGATACTGGCCTTCAGTCATAAAAAAAGCTGCCATTAAACAAATATTAAAAAATATACCGTCTTTATGTTGTTTGTACATTAATTTGAAGATTGAATGTGAAATTATTGCAATATATATGTATATTGAAAAACTTTAATGTTAGGTGGGATTAATTGCAGAAAAATGTGCGGTTAATTTTTTTGAATCGATTGACAGCACAAATATATATATATATTATTACCATGTGATGACTTATTGTACAATGGTACAGTACTTTTCATAATGGTATGTGAGGCAGATTCAGTGTTATCTTGCTTTTGGCTTGTTTCATTCAGTAAATTCATGTAAACATGAGTCTGAAGTCATTGAACTGAATTCAGATCATCTCTAAAACTGACTCTGACTTCCTGTTTGACTTCCTGGCGCAGCTGGTATGTGTGTGTGTGTGTGTGTGTGTGTGTGTGTGATCAGAAGAGGAAGTTTGTGTTGTGTGTGTCTGGTGTTTAACGAGAGCAGGAGAGATGATGGAGACGGATGGAGACTCAGACGAGGACAGACGGTAGGATCTCGCTCTCATGTCGCTTACGCGGCTCGATCAGCAGCAGGGCTTTGACTTGCTGCATGTATGAAAGAGAAATATGAGAGATACAACATGAAACGAGCCGAGCGCGACCGTCTCCTGATCCGTATCGAGGAGAGATGCACTATTTTACTCCATGCAAAAACAACTTAACTTTGTGTGAAAGTGAATGGAAATGCTTTTATTTTGTTTAAGTTTAACATGCAAGCAAACAGATTAACTGTGAAAAGGTGTATAGAAATTATTTTGTACATTATTTTTAATTTAAAATAATTATTTATTTATTTATTATTTGTTTCATTATTTATTATGAATGTTTTTTATTTTATTTTAGCATTCTGTGTCCTTGATTGATTGATTTGCTTATTTATTTATTAATTATGAATGATTATTTTATTTTATTATTATTTAATTATTTGTTTTATTATTAGTGGATATTTGTATATTTTTTTATTTGTATGATATAATTTTTTTATTATTCTTTCTATTTATTTATTCTAATTTTTTATTTATTTATTTATTATGATTAATTTTTGTTTTATTACATTTTTATTTTAAATGTATTTTATTTTATCATGAATAATTAGCACACTAATGCACCTAGCAACCACATAGCAACACCTTGGCAACCACCAGTATCATCTTAGCAGTGCTATTTTAGTAACATACCATTATAGTTTTTATTATATATATTTTTTATTTTATTGTATTTTGTTCATTTTAATTTTAGTTAATATTTTAGTCATTTTGTCATGTTTATTACTTTTTTAATAATATGTCTATATAGTTTTTATTCATTTTTATTTCAGTATATTTACATTTTTTGTTATTTTATACAAGTTAAACTATTTCAGTTAAGATTTAATTCAAGTAATGAGAGTTTTTGGTAAATTATAATACTATAATAAATAGCCCTGAATTGTAGAATCACATTTTCTTTAGGCAAAAAACAAGCAAACACCTGGTTTCACTTTCTAATCATGTTTTATAATGCTGCATCTATTATCATCATCATCTGGTTTCATTACTTTGTTCACACTGATCAGATCCAGTGGCTGATCCTCTCAGGTCTGAAATAAACAGGGTTTTAAGTGAACAATGCGATTCTCCAGAAGTGAGATTAATAAGGTTGTTTGATAAGGAAGGTTGTGATCTTTGGGATGTTCATTTCTCATCATCAGAGATTTGGATGGTCTCTTGCAGAATATCAGCTGTAAATGTTTCAGTTCACGTGGATCATTGACTGTCTGATATCTGTTTCCTGTCATTTAGGGTTCCTGCACTTCCTGTGAAGAATCTCACTGGTTCAGGACTGGTCCATCCTGCATTAGCAGGTACTACACCAGAAAATCCAGTTTCTTCAATCTCAAATTCACTTCAGTGTAAAGAACTTTACTGGCATGACAAAAATTACATTTATTTTGTGTTCACAGCTTAACTCTGTACAAAGAAATGTTTTATTTATTTTAATATGCAAGTAAACTAAGTAACAATGAATGATTTAAAAATTTAAATAGATTACATAGATTAAATTACATAGATTCATAATTTAGAATTAACATACATTTTATTTTGTAAGTAAACAGTTTAACTGTGTAAAAAGTGTATAGAAATAGTTTTTCTTATTTTATTTTAACATGCAAGTAAACAGCTTTACTGTGTACAAAGATGTATATCAGTGATTTTTTTATCTTATTTTATATATTTTAACATGCAAGTAAACTAAGTACCAACAAATTTATTTTTAACAAAAAGACGTAAATTAAGAATTTAGAATTAAGAATGAACATAAATTTTATTTTGCAAGTAAACAGAAATAATTTTTTATTGTTTTATTTTACCATGCAAGTAAACAGCATAACTGTGTTCAAAGATGTATATCAGTAATTTAATTTAATTTAATTTAATTTAATTTAATTTTATTTTATTTTATTTTATTTTATTTTATTTTATT
>NW_015542367.1:537860-549930 GCF_001515605.1 Sinocyclocheilus anshuiensis | reverse complement strand
GGTATGTGTGTGTGTGTGTGTGTGTGTGTGTGTGATCAGAAGAGGAAGTTTGTGTTGTGTGTGTCTGGTGTTTAACGAGAGCAGGAGAGATGATGGAGACGGATGGAGACTCAGACGAGGACAGACGGTAGGATCTCGCTCTCATGTCGCTTACGCGGCTCGATCAGCAGCAGGGCTTTGACTTGCTGCATGTATGAAAGAGAAATATGAGAGATACAACATGAAACGAGCCGAGCGCGACCGTCTCCTGATCCGTATCGAGGAGAGATGCACTATTTTACTCCATGCAAAAACAACTTAACTTTGTGTGAAAGTGAATGGAAATGCTTTTATTTTGTTTAAGTTTAACATGCAAGCAAACAGATTAACTGTGAAAAGGTGTATAGAAATTATTTTGTACATTATTTTTAATTTAAAATAATTATTTATTTATTTATTATTTGTTTCATTATTTATTATGAATGTTTTTTATTTTATTTTAGCATTCTGTGTCCTTGATTGATTGATTTGCTTATTTATTTATTAATTATGAATGATTATTTTATTTTATTATTATTTAATTATTTGTTTTATTATTAGTGGATATTTGTATATTTTTTTATTTGTATGATATAATTTTTTTATTATTCTTTCTATTTATTTATTCTAATTTTTTATTTATTTATTTATTATGATTAATTTTTGTTTTATTACATTTTTATTTTAAATGTATTTTATTTTATCATGAATAATTAGCACACTAATGCACCTAGCAACCACATAGCAACACCTTGGCAACCACCAGTATCATCTTAGCAGTGCTATTTTAGTAACATACCATTATAGTTTTTATTATATATATTTTTTATTTTATTGTATTTTGTTCATTTTAATTTTAGTTAATATTTTAGTCATTTTGTCATGTTTATTACTTTTTTAATAATATGTCTATATAGTTTTTATTCATTTTTATTTCAGTATATTTACATTTTTTGTTATTTTATACAAGTTAAACTATTTCAGTTAAGATTTAATTCAAGTAATGAGAGTTTTTGGTAAATTATAATACTATAATAAATAGCCCTGAATTGTAGAATCACATTTTCTTTAGGCAAAAAACAAGCAAACACCTGGTTTCACTTTCTAATCATGTTTTATAATGCTGCATCTATTATCATCATCATCTGGTTTCATTACTTTGTTCACACTGATCAGATCCAGTGGCTGATCCTCTCAGGTCTGAAATAAACAGGGTTTTAAGTGAACAATGCGATTCTCCAGAAGTGAGATTAATAAGGTTGTTTGATAAGGAAGGTTGTGATCTTTGGGATGTTCATTTCTCATCATCAGAGATTTGGATGGTCTCTTGCAGAATATCAGCTGTAAATGTTTCAGTTCACGTGGATCATTGACTGTCTGATATCTGTTTCCTGTCATTTAGGGTTCCTGCACTTCCTGTGAAGAATCTCACTGGTTCAGGACTGGTCCATCCTGCATTAGCAGGTACTACACCAGAAAATCCAGTTTCTTCAATCTCAAATTCACTTCAGTGTAAAGAACTTTACTGGCATGACAAAAATTACATTTATTTTGTGTTCACAGCTTAACTCTGTACAAAGAAATGTTTTATTTATTTTAATATGCAAGTAAACTAAGTAACAATGAATGATTTAAAAATTTAAATAGATTACATAGATTAAATTACATAGATTCATAATTTAGAATTAACATACATTTTATTTTGTGAGTAAACAGTTTAACTTTGTAAAAAGTGTATAGAAATAGTTTTTCTTGTTTTATTTTAACATGCAAGTAAACAGCTTTACTGTGTACAAAGATGTATATCAATGATTTTTTATCTTATTTTATATATTTTAACATGCAAGTAAACTAAGTACCAACAAATTTATTTTTAACAAAAAGACGTAAATTAAGAATTTAGAATTAAGAATGAACATAAATTTTATTTTGCAAGTAAACAGAAATAATTTTTTATTGTTTTATTTTACCATGCAAGTAAACAGCATAACTGTGTTCAAAGATGTATATCAGTAATTTAATTTAATTTAATTTAATTTAATTTAATTTTATTTAATTTTATTTAATTTTATTTAATTTTATTTAATTTTATTTAATTTTATTTAATTTTATTATTTTTTAATTTTTAATTTTTAATTTTTTAATTTTTATTTTTTTTAACATGCAAGTAATCTATGTGCCAAAGAATGATTTTTACAAAAATACATCAATTAAGAATTTAGGATTAAGAATTACCATAAATTTGATTTTACAAGTAAACAGCTTAGCTCTGTACAAAGGTGTGCAGAAAATGTTAAGATGCATGTAAGCAGCGTAACTCTTACATAGGTATATAGAAATTATTTTATTTTATTTTAACATGCTAGTAAGCTCTGTATGGAGTACAGAAATTGTTTTAATTTGTTTTACTTTAACATGCAAGTAAACAGCTTAACTGTGTACAAAGATATAGCAGTTATTTTATTTTAACATGTATGTAGCAGGTACGTACCAATGCAAAATTTGGACATAAATTACATTTACATTAATGCATTTGGCAGATGCTTTTATCCAAAGCGACTTGCATTGCATTCAAGGTATACAGTTTATTAGTTCATGCATTTCCTGGGAATCGAACCCATGACCTTGGCCTTGTTGGTGCCTGAGCATATTTGTGTCTTTCGGTCAGGAATGACTGGTATCCTCATGTGTGCCACCGGGCTCCCCGTGTGTTTGACTCGGGCCCCTAAACCGATCCTCCATCCACCGTCGGTCAGCAAGAGTGACCTGAAACCCGTGCCTGGAATCAACAGCATCCGACGCAAGACTAAGAAAAAGCACCTCCGCAAAGGTGAGTGTCTGTCTGTCTGTGTGTGTGTGTGTGTGTGTGTGTGTGTGTGTGTGTGTGTGTCTAGCGATTGATTCTCTGTTTGACTTTTCTGCTGATCTGAGCAGAACAGACTTTGTGTGAATCGAGCAACTACTGAAAGTGACAAGGTCCCTCTAACATTACAACACCTGAACCGTGTTACCATCGATCTGCTTAACGTCGTACTGATAGGTTTGTTTTTGTGCCTCTGTTCCTGCACAAATCAAGTAGCAGGAATCAATAGTGTATTGAAAGTCCAGACAGCAGGTGTGTGTTCATGCGCTAAAGGTCACGGGAATAAAGACGCTTTGAGAAATAAACACTGAAGCGCTCTGTGTTGTGAAGAGTACATTTGTCAGCTAAATTTGCGTCTTTAGCGTCATTCAATGTAAAAAGGATTTACAAATAAAGCATTAATGCTAGTGGTGTAGAAAATTAAGAGCTTTAAAATCTGGGATTTGTCTTATGTGCTTTTCCAGTCATATGGAGTTTAATAAACAAACCAGCTTCTGTCTGCAATCTTATATTTCTTAGTAAAAGCCAAACCAGGGACATGTATCTGTATATCTTGCTCTCTTTTTATTTTATTTTATTTATTATTTTTTATTTTATTTTATTTACATCAAGGTAAACAGAGTAATCCTGTACAAAAGTGTATAGAAATTGTTTTTTTTAATTTTATTTTTGTATATTTAATTTTTTTGTATTTTCTTTTTATTTAATTTTATTTAATTTACATTCAAGTAAACAGCTTAACTTTAAACAAAGGTGTAAAGAAATGTTGTTTTTGTACATTTTATTTTATTTTTGCATATTTCATTTTATTTTATTTACATTCAAGTAAACAGCTTAACTCTGTACAAAGGTGTATAGAAATGGTTTTATTTTATATTTTATTTTGTATTTTTTATTTTATTTTTTATTTTTGTATATTTTGTTTTATTTTATTTTATTTCATTTACATTGAAGTAAACAGCTTAACTGTACAAAGGTATATAGAAACGATTTGTTTTCTTTTTCTATTCTTTTATTTTAATAATATTCAAGGAAACAGCTTAACTCTATACAAAGGTGTATAGAAATGGTTTTATTTTATTCATTTGTTTTATTTTATTTATATTCAAGTAAACAGCTTAACTCTGTACAAAGGTGTATAGAAATGGTTTTATTTTATTTATTTATGTTATTTACATTCAAGTAAACAGCTTAACTCTGTACAAAGGTGTATATAAATGGTTTTATTTTATTTGTGTATATTTTATTTTATTTGTTATTTTTGTATATTTTATTTAATTTTATTTACATTCAAGTAAACAGCTTAACTCTGTACAAAGGTGTATATAAATAATTTTCCTTTATTTTTCTTTTCTTTTATTAAATTAACATTCAAAGGAACAGCTTAACTCTACAGATGTGTATAGAAATTTTTATTTTTTATTATTTTATTTCATTTTATTTTATTTACATTCAAGGAAACAGCTTAACTGTAAAAAGATGTATAGAAATGATTTTCCTTAATTTTTATTTTCTTTTATTTAATTAACATTCAAGTAAACAGCGTAACTCTGTACAAATGTGTATAGAAATGGTTTTATTTTTAATTTTATTTTTTAACATGCAAGTAAGCTAAGTATGAATGATTATAACAAAAAAAGCATACATTAAGTATGGTTTAAGGAAGAGTTGTTAAAATTAAGTTCCACACTAATGCATGACTAGAGATCACTTTCTGTGTGATTCGGATCTAAATCAATGTTCGTTTTGTCTCTTTTTCCAGGTAAAAATCCAGAGGATGTGGTTCGGCGCTACACAGAGAAAATCAAAACGGCTCCCGATGAGGTGATTCCTGCACACATGTGATTGATTAGCGTCATGTGACCAGCCGAGCGTTGTGTTGTTTACTAGCAGAGCTAATGACTGAGGCAGCAGATGTCTGTCAGTGTTACTCACTGTTGATATCCGTCAGGACTGCACCATCTGCATGGAGCGACTGGCCACAGCGTCCGGATACGAGGGAGTGCTGAGCTACAAAGGCATCAAGCCCGAGCTGGTCGGCAAACTGGGAAAGTGCGGCCACATGTACCATCTTCTGTGTCTGGTGGCCATGTACAAAAATGGCAATAAGGTCAGAACATGACACGAAGACTGTGTCATATCAGTTTGTTTTATTGTACATAAGGGAGGATTTTAAACAAACCAACCAGATTCAAGATCAGTCATCACAATACACTGACAATTTATTTATACAACAAATAATGGGATTTGAAACACTCCTGTTGTGTTAAAAAACTGGTACTAATATTGAGTTGCGAAGTTGACCCACATTGGTTTCCAAAAAGCAGAAAACATCTACAGAGTTATTATAGTTAACTAAAATTAAAACCAATAAAAAAAGCATGAATAAAATGTAAATAAAAACAGAATGCGATGATTTGCAAATCTCATAAACCCATATTTTATTCACAGTAGAACATAGAAAACATCAAATATATAAACTGAGGACATGTACCATTTTAAAGGGATGAATGAAAATTAGCCCATGATTTACTCACCCTTAAGCCATCCTAGGTGTATATGACTTTCTTCTTTCAGACGAATCCAATCTGAGTTATATTAAAAATTGTCCTGGCTCTTCCAAGCTTTATAATGGCAGTGAATGGGTGTTTTTTTTCAATAGTCCAAAAGAAGTCAAATAAAGCTCATCCATCCATCATTAAAAGTGTCCCACACTGCTCTGGGGGGTGAATAAAGGCCTCCTGTAGCGAATCATTGTGTTTTTGTAAGAAACATATCCATATTTAAAATGTTATAAACAGTAATCTCTAGCTTGCGCTAACTGTCGTATGCCCATTCATTCCGGCGGATGACGTAGGGAGAGAGCAAAACAAAACACCGGTCACGAATTAAAAGTACAAAATGAGGATTTGTAAAGACAAATGTCGGAGGATTTCGATATAAGCCAAGAGGAGACTGGTTTTTCTTTGCTAAAGTAAGGAAATTTTGCTTCCTTTGCTCCTACGTTGAAAACGTTGGTTTTCGCAAGACTAGCCTATTCTCACCGGCGCATGTGCTAAACCTACACAACAACCTACAGAAAAGTGGTTATAAAAATCGTTTCAAATATGGATATGTTTTTTACAAGAGCGCATCGATTCGCTACAGGAGGCCTTTATTCACCGCCCGGAGCCATGTGAGGCACTTTTTATTACGGATGGATGCGCTTTATTGGACTTCTTTTGGACTATTGACAAGAAACACCCATTCACTGCCATTATAAAGCTTGGAAGAGCCAGGACAATTTTTAATATAACTCTGATTGGATTCGTCTGAAAGAAGAAAGTCAGATACACCTATGATGGCTTGAGGGTGAGTAAATCATGGGCTAATTTTCATTTTTGGGTGAACTATCCCTTTAAGGAAAAAATGTAATTTGAACGCCGCAAAACTTAAAAAAAAATTAGGTTAGGTTAATTGGCAACAGGTCAGTAACATGATTGGGTATAAAAAGAGTATCTTAAGCCCAAAGTATACTTCATTTTTGTACGCGTAGCCTTTCAAAGTATAGTCCATATGATGGCGTGCGTGAACGCAGGCAGTCGACACATGAGCTCTAGAAAGCTTCATCTTTGTCCAGCGTCTGATGCAGGCTCAGAAATGAACGGGGGCTTGTGGCAAAAATGCCACCAAAATAAACAAAAATGCCCCACAAATTTAAGATAAAGGGGCAAAAATTGCCCCTGTGCAATTAAACAATCGATTACAGCTGTCGCGATTAAGTAGAAATGAATGAAAAGTGTCTATTCGCGCAATTACATTTTGATTCGCTCACACTGCATCAGATTGCTTTCTACGCTTTGGGTTTTTGCAGCGTTGAGCCTTATAACCAATCACATGTGTTTCCGTTGAGCTTAGGAATGCAATGGCCAATCAGAGACGCTTAGATTAGTCAGTGCTGAAAACACCGGAGTTGCTGTTGAGTGTGCACGCTCACTGATTGAATTCTTCGCGCTCGTGAATTCCCTCATCATAAACAACACAGTACAGATATGATGTAAATAAAAGATTAATTTCGTAGCTTCAGTGATTATAACGGGAGTTTTTGCATAACTTGCGCTAGACTAGACTAGACATGTTTGTCTCTGAAGCCAGAGCCAGAATTAAAGCCATTTCCCCAAAACGTAGACACAAAACAAAAACATTTTTATTCTTTTAATCAACATTAATAATCATTATTACAATATCAAGAGCAATAATCAAAAATAACGATTTTTGTCATAATATTGCAGCCAGATTAGCTCCTGTTTTTAAACATATAATTTAGAGACAATTTTACAGTCAACTGTTATTGGCAACAATTTAAGTATTTTGATTGATTTAAGTTATTGGTTAAATTCAAGTATTTGCATTTACATTTAATTAAGGAGACACTTTTATCCAAAATGACTTACAAATGAGGGCAATAGAAGCGATCAAAACAACAAAAGAGCAACAATATATAAGTGTTGTGACATTCAAAACAACACAGATACAATTATTAAGGTGGTAATAAAAATTGCCCTCATGAATGTAAAAATTGCCCTCATGAATGTAAAAAATGCCCCAGAAAATCAATTCCAGGGGGCAAAAATGACCCCTTAATGGAAAAGTTAACTTCTGACCCTGGTTTGCTGTATTTTTCTATAGTTATAACCTCTAAAAATTTGTTGTACTCTTTTAAACAAAAGTTGCTGCTCTCTTATAAGCCTCTGACACAAGTGCACTTGTCAATGAAGGCGTCTGTTGTTGCAGACTCTGCTATTTTGTTGTTGTTCCGTCTCTTAAGTTTTGTTTTCTACTGTGAAACGGCAGCTCAGGCCAGTGCTGCCACCTTGTGGAACAACTGATTAGTGCAGAACCAAGTCAATGTGCATCTGCGACCTGCGCGTACAAAGTGTGCGCGATTACAAAAATCGGATGGTGTGCGTACAGTACACTCGTAATATTCTGGTGACAAAATTTGCCTCACTCGCACTTTATGTGGACCCTCACGTATGTGTAAAAAACAAACTATACTTTGGCCTTTAGAGAGGCAGAGGTTCACCAATCTGCGAAAAACTGAATCTACAAATTGTGGAACGATTCCAGAATAATGTCCCTCAACGTAAAATTGCAATAATTGAATATCTCATAAAATTGAATCTCTCTTCATCTACAGTAGAGCCCGACCGATTTATTGTTTTGCCGATTTTATCGGTCGATATGAGCCTGTCACAGATATATCTGCATCGCTGTATATGCTGCAGATATGAAATTTTTTTTACAGAAAATATAATGCAGATAAAATGCTTGTAAATGGTGTAAGTACTTAGTTTGTCCACCAGATGTTTCAGGTGGCAAGCGTGCAATCTGCGATCGCGTGCAGTTGCTCAAGAAAGCGTGCAATCGTAGCAAATTGAAAAGTTATTATCGTTCTGCAGTCCAGTAGACGGCAGTGCGGTGGTGGCTTGAGTCTGTTGAATGGTGATTTAACGCTACGTTGTCACCTAGTTGGTGAGATGCAATGCTATAAAATAAATAAACAATGTCCCCATCTTTTACTCTTACAATGAGCTTATCATACTTGTTTGCTACATTAGTAGGGCCCTATGATTTCCACGATGCAGAAAACGCGGACGGAATCCAGTCATGAAAATGCGGAATTTCATGGAATTTGTCATCTGACTTTTTTACTCCCTAATATTGGTATCGGCATCGGGCCCCAAAAACCCATATCGGTCAGGCTCTAATCTAAAGTACAAAATAGTGATGCAAAGTCCAATTCAATTCGGCAAACCGTTTTTTTCGTTCAGTTTGGCCCAATGAACCAGTTCAGAAAACCGATTAATCGTTCCTTAAGTCATCACGCAGTGATGTCACCATGCATTTGTTTTCTAACAACTCGGTGTCATGTTATATCATTCACGTAAAGTTATTTGTGTGAATGGATTGCTAATTATTGCCTTACATTCACTTAATTGATATCTGTGGTCATAGTTTCAGACCATATATAGTAGCCTGCATCTTGGATAAGTTTAGTAAATGTTTCGCACCTACAGCACGTTAGAGACAGTGATGCACAAACGCGGATATGTTCTGCATGTCTAAAGTATATAGAAAGAATAAACCAGTTTTGTAAACTCATTGATTTAGCTTAACAACTTAAAATATAATCTGCATGCGCATTAAACTGTAAATTTCAGGTTTTTCCATGTTTTAATAAAAATGTAGGCCTATTTAATAAAACTACTCATAGCCATATTTCCAGTACATTTTGTTTATTATTTAAGAAACTTGCATTGTGCATCAAGTCCTCGGTGATACGCACACATGTGAGTAATGTCAGCAACTCGCTTGTCAGAATCCTCTGTAATCTTTGGCAAACTTCGACAGTTGGTTGAACCGGCTCATTCGGTTCTTTTCGAGCCGAACGTGCTACTTTGGCTGTGCATCTTGCATCAACAACCCGGAACTAAAGTTCGATTCAGTTCGATTTGAGAACCGGCTCGACCGGTTACTCCCTGAGAACCGGCTCAAAAGAACAATTCGTTCAAGAATCAGACATCACTAGTGCATAATATCACCAGGATCTCTGTGCACAAGGGACAAGGGTGAAAATCAATACTGGATGCCCGTGATCTTTGGGTCATCAGGCGGGACTGCGTTAAAAACTGGCATTATTCTGTAATGTAAATAACTGCATGGGCTCAGAAACACCTCCAGAAATCCTCATCAGTGAACACAGTTGCCGTTTTGCCATTTACATTTTTGCTTGGGCCGTGAAATGGGTTTCTCACACTTATTTTCAGTGCTGCAACAATCTAGTAATTTAGATCCAAAAAACTAACAGCCAAAAACAGCCTTTGTCAGAGTTTTTGATAAAGAAACTGTGATTTTTCTTGGACTATTCAGAAGACAAGTCTTGACAATTTCAAGTAAACTTTGAGCCTTAAATTTCATAAGTTCTCATGTATTTCATATTTTAGTGTTTGACAAGCTACAATCAAGGTTTTCTGTTTTTCCCTGATTCTTTAGTGTTTTTCAAAGTGTTGCTTTTTGCCAAATTGCATGGAAACCAATGTTGGAACAAAATGTGTTCATCCTTTCCAAAACACATCTATGTGTTGAAACTTTGCATGCACATTCATGAGCCTAAATGATAAATATCCACCAAATTTCAGGAAGAAATAAATAGTTTTACCAGTGTTTCAAGCTGTTTGAAAGTTGAATGTGGTCAAACTGTCCCAAACACATTTACATTAATTAATTTGCCAGATGCTTTTATCCAAAGCAACTTTCATTGCATTCAAAGTGCACTTAAATTTTTTTAATCAGTTCTTGCTTTCACTGGGAATTGAACCCATGACTTTGGTGTTGCAAGCGCCAAGCGCCAATGTTTGAGCTACAGGGGAAAAAAACAACTATATTATAAATGAATCATGGGTAAAAAATATACCTGTGGATAGAGTTCAATAATAAGTGTCAGTATTGCATTATTTGCTCATCTTTAATGAAATGCATCAAAGCATGAAACATGAACAGAAATATTGGTGCGATTGTGCTGCACGTCTCTGATGCCTCTGAATGCTGCATCACGAGCTCTCCTGAGTTTTCCTCGTTGTTGTTGTTGTGTTTAATGTGGCTGATGTTGGTCTCAGGACGGCAGTCTGCAGTGTCCCACCTGTAAGGCCATCTACGGGGAGAAAACCGGCACACAGCCTCCTGGGAAGATGGAGTACCACGTGATTCCTCATTCTCTACCTGGATGCTCCGATACAAAGACTATCCGCATCGTCTATGACATTCCCGCTGGGATACAGGTATATTCAATCAAACGGATTGTTTAAAACGGAAATTTAATAAATAAATACATTTTTTACACATTTTTTAGAAGTTATTAGAAGTACATTTCTGAATATATATGAAAATGAAATTTTTGAAGTTTAAGATTCTTATTAGAAATATTTTTAATGCTTATATTTATACAATAGTAGCTTGTGAGATAGGTATTATTTTATTTTATTTTATTTACATTCTAATAAATAGTTTAACTGTACGAAGGTGTTTAGGAATGGTTTTATTTATTTTATTTTATTTTATATATTATTTTATTTTAAAATAAAAAACAGCTTAACTCTGTACAGAAATGTATAGATGTTTTATTTTATTTTTATTTTACTGTATTTTACAGATTTTTTATTTTTATTAAATAAGCTGCTTAAATCTGTACAGAGATGTATAGAAATGGTTTAATTTTATTGTATTTTAATATATTTTTATTTTATTTTTTTAAGTAAACCGCTTTTTTGTGCAAAGAAAACAAAAATAACGACTTTATTCCACATTTTCGTCTCTACTGTGTCACTGTATCATGACGCGAGCGTGTGGCGGTAATGATGTCACTTTTTTGTTTTCTTTGTGCAAAAAAGTATTCTCGTAGCTTCGTAGCTTTACAGTTGAATATGTGGAATATTTTAATTATGTCCTTACTACCACGGGTTTGGAACAACACGAGGGTGAGTAATTAATGACAGAATTTTCATTTTTGGGTGAACTAACCCTTTAACTCTATACAGAGATGTATAGAAGTGGTTTTATTTTAACATGAAAGTAAATAGTTTAACTCTCTACAAAGGTGTATAAGGGCTGAAGTGTAATCTGAAAAAAAAAAAGTATTTTTTATGAATAAAATGTATCAACTAAAATCATAAAAGATATATAGAGAAAATAAAAAATTGCATTTATTTGCATGTATTTTGTTTTTATCAAATTGTGCATGTTTGCAAAGATGTTTGCACATGACAGGCTAAAAAAGACGCTGTCATAAAGGAAAAAACAATACAATATTTACTGGATTTTTGTGGATTAAAATGTGCCCATACTAAAAGTGGTGCTGGATATCACAGTCATTGTTTACACACATCAATGAGGGACACAAAAGAGCATCTGTAGGATGAGGCGTGTGAACTGAAGCGTTTGTTCTTCACTTCAGGCGGCCCAGTTTTCATAGAGATGCGCTCTGCACCCATATTTAATATGTTAGCTGTTTCTGCAGAATGACCGTGGGCTTGTGGCTTCTGGTCACTGTGTTTTCACCGTGTTTCACCATACGTGAGACAGGAAGTGGCTGCGTGGGGATTTCCTGCTCAATGGGGACAGTGGTGCAGCTCATTCTGGGTCATTATCTCT
>NW_015542367.1:517448-537743 GCF_001515605.1 Sinocyclocheilus anshuiensis | reverse complement strand
GAGTATTAAAAAAAAAAAAAAAAAAAAATATATATATATATATATATATATATATATTAGTTTTTATTTTTGCATTTTCTGTTTTAAGAAATTGTAATTTAGTAGTAGTTAATATTTATTTATATTGATAATATTAAAATCTAAATATTATTATGTACATTATATAAATATAAATATTTTATATATATTAATTTATATTTACAATGATTATATTTTTATTTGTTTATTTTTTGTGAGATTAGAATATTAATTTTAGTCAATTTTAGAGATACCTTTCAGTATTTAATATAAAAGTATAGTTTAGTGTTATTTTAGTATCACTGAGATACTATTAAAGTTAAAAAAAAATTTAATTAATTTTTATTTTTGTTTTGTCTGTGTTAAGAAATGTATTTTATGTAATTGTAATTTAGTAGTAGTTAATATTTATTTATTATGATAATATTAAAATCTCAATATTATTATATTCATTATATAAATATTGATATTTTATATATATTAGTATATTTTTACAATACATTTTTATTGGTATATTAATTGTTTTTATGAGATTAGAATATTAAATTTAGTCAATTTTAGACATGCCTTTCAGTATTTAATATAAAAGTATAGTTCAGTGTTATTTTAGTATCATTGCGGTACTATTATTATTATTATTATTATTATTATTGTATTTTCTGTTTTAATAAATGTAGTTTTAGTTATGTAATTGTAATTTAGTAGTAGTTCATATTTATTTATATTGATGATATTAAAATCTAAATGTTATTATACACATTATATAAGCATTAATATTTTAATCATATTTTTAATTTTATATACATTTTTATTTGTATATATTTTGTAGGATTAGAAAAGTCAGTTTTAGAGATACCTTTCTGTATTTACTGATGTAGAAGTATAGCTCAGTCAGTGTTGTTTTAGTATAATTGAGATACTATTATAATCTCTGTATTTTTTTTTTGTTTATATTTAACATTTTAGTTAAGTTATTGTGTTTTTCTCATTTATTTTTATTTATTCATTTAAATTTGTATTAATTTATATTTCAGTTTTAGTTTGTTATTTCAAGTACATCAAGGTCAACAAAATGAAAATGTGAAGTTTATTTTTTAATATGTTATTTTATTTCAGTTAGTGTTTCTTTTATTTCAAGTAACATTCAAGAATTTTAATGGATTCTTGCACCCAAACTGTTACAATTTAGCTTTACATGATGACCTACTGATAGCAATAATGATGATAATAAACTCTGCTAATAAATAATTTGAGGTTGTGAATGTTCAAACATGTAACAGTCTATCAAACTAATTCAAAAGAGCAAGAAAATCCTTTTTTCTATGATATCTGCTCATTAATATTCCCAGCGCAGGCTGTGATTCCTGTGAGTGAATGTGTGTGTGTTCTATGAGATGAGAGGGATTGAGTCTAACGCTTCATTCTCTGCAGTAATGCTGTTCTGCTCGTCTGTCTTTGATCTGTGTTTGTGAAGCTGTGGTGTGATCAGAGCGAGTCCTGGCATAACACTCTGAATAACAGCACGTCTCAGGCCGTCGTTAGCGTTTTCTCTCCGCTGTGTGCTAATTGAGCGAGCGGCGTGTGAAGTGTGTGACCGTGTGTGTTTTGTGTGTGTTTCGTCCAGACCACAGAGCATCCCAATCCCGGGAAAAAGTACAGCGCACGGGGATTTCCTCGACACTGCTACTTACCGGACAACGAGAAAGGCCGGAAGGTGAGAATCAAGATCTGACATGAATCACTATATCATGTATTTTTTTTTATTTAAAATGTATTTTTATAAAAAATAAAATAAAATAATTCTTTATTATTTTTATATTATATTATTCATTATTTTTCCACGTTAAGGTGTCCATCCAGTGTTCTTTAAAGAGTACATGAAAATATAAACCTTTAATTAATTAATTATTTTAATTCCAACATCATAGTGAGCTGCTAACCTTAAAGGGATAGTTCACCCAAAAATGTGACGTTTATCTGCTTACCCCCAGGGCATCCATTGGATTTGTCTGTGCATGTTTTTTTTACTCTCATAGATTTTGTTACCATTGCCATGCATTATACGACTGATAGACCGCAACGGTTTGTGTTAAAAATCCTCATTTGTGTTCTACTGAAGAAACAAAGTCACCTACATCTTGGATGCCCTGGGGGTAAGCAGATAAACATCACATTTAAATTTTTGGGTGAACTATCCCTTTAACAGCAGCGTAAGGCATCGTATGTGTACTTTCAACACAAAAATTGAAATGTTGGATGGGTTAAGTTAAATATTGACTATACCAGTGTTATTATAGTAAACTAAAACTATACAAAAAGTTTTTGTTATTCAAAATAAAATAAAAAAATCAGAAAAACTTATTTTATTTCAGTTATTATGTCACCATTTCTAATTTTCATTCAGTTTAACGTGATGCCCTAAAATAACTAAAACTAAAAAATATAGACTTTGAATATAAAACTAAATAATATAGACTCATAAATGACAAAACACAAAAAATTACTAAAACTTTAACAAAAAAATCCGAATAGGAAATATAATATAAAAATATAAAATAAAATAAAAATTTAAATAGTATATAATACAATATAAAATAAAACATATAAAAAATAAAAATACTATAACAGTATGATACTAAAATTACACTATATTTATATTTCATTCAATACTGAAATTGCTAAAAATTGCCTCAAATTTCAAATGACTACTCTTGTATGCAAATAAAATATATATAAATAAACATTTATATAATTGTGTGTATGTATATGTATAAATTAAAAATGTAGAAATAAAAAATATATATATAGAATTTATATAATGAAATGTATATATTAATATTATATATTTATCTCTCTCTCTTAAAATTAATCATACTGTATATTATATAATATATGATTATTCATCACAATCATAATCATGTATTATATAATATTATTCAATATTTGTGTGTGCTGTGAATGCAGGTTCACATTGTTTTTATTGCTCGTTTCAGGTGTTGAAGTTGCTAATCATGGCGTGGGATCGTCGTTTGATCTTCACCATCGGGACGTCCAGCACCACGGGAGAGACGGACACGGTGGTGTGGAACGAGATTCACCACAAGACCGAGTTCGGCTCCAACCTCACGGGCCACGGCTACCCCGACCCCAACTATCTGGACAACGTGATGAGAGAACTGGCCGCCCAGGGCGTCGGAGAGGACAACCTGAAGGACTGAGGCTCGGTCCGCTGCCGGACACACAAACACACACACACACCTCATTCAGAGGAGTTCCTGGAGAGACCTTTGACCTCTCTGGGAACGACGGTCCTCGCTGACCCCGAGTCAGTGCGGGACTGTGTGAGAGATGAGTAGATGTGGATGATGGAGTAATGAAATCAGTCGAAATTACTCTAATATATTCCTCATTCACTGACACAGCTTGCTTTCTCTCTCTCTATCTCTCGCGTGCTCTTTTTGAAGGCTACCCAGAATGCATCTGGGCTCCGACCGGTGCTTGTGGTAGTTGTATATACACACACATTAGTGGTTGACCGATATGGGGTTTTCAATGGCGATGCCTCTTACAGATGGCAGATATAATATGGTATATCTAGGGCTGTCAAGTGATTCAAATTTTTTTGAATTACATGATGTGCAGATTAATCATCAGTTTTGGCTGAGAAATTTACCCCCAAAAGATCATTTAAAGCCCTTATTGTATTAAATGAGAAAAAGCATTGCATAAACATTACAAAAAAAGTAGCTTTAGGAAGAAATATTTTGATTCAGCATTGCATAAATATTGATATTAATTAAATATTGATTGACATTAACATAAATATTGAAATATTAAATGGTTTTTAAAAAATGAAATGATACTCTAGATTTGAGACTAAAGCCTCTAGTAGGTGGTGTCTTAATGTGTGAGTCGTTGAATTATTCATCCAACCGATTTATTCAAACGGCAGATTCATTCAGCGACTTGTCTTAATGAATGAGCCACTGAATCATTGACTCACTTGATTCGTTCAAACGGCTGATTCATTCTGTTACAAAGCTAGTGACTGTCTTAATGAATGAGTCACTGAATCATTGACTCATTTGATTCGTTCAAACAGCTGATTCATTCAGTTACAAAGCAAGTGACTGTCTTTATGAATGAGTTACTGAATCACTGACTCATTTGATTCGTTCAAACAGCCGATTCATTCAGTTACAAAGCTAGTGACTGTCTTAATGAATGAGTCACTGAATCATTGACTCACTTGATTCATTGAAACGGCTGATTCATTCAGTCACAAAGCAAGTGACTGTCTTTATGAATGAGTCACTGAATCATTGACTCACTTGATTCATTGAAACGGCTGATTCATTCAGTCACAAAGCAAGTGACTGTCTTTATGAATGAGTCACTGAATCATTGACTCACTTGATTCGTTCAAACGGCTGATTCATTCAGTCACAAAGCTAGTGACTGTCTTAATGAATGATTTACTGAATCATTGACTAACTTGATTCGTTCAAACGGCTGATTCATTCAGTTACAAAGCTAGTGACTGTCTTAATGAATGAGTCACTGAATCATTGACTCACTTGATTCGTTCAAATGGCTGATTCATTCAGTAACAAACAAGTGACTGTCTTTATGAATGAGTTACTGAATCATTGACTCACTTTATTCATTCAAAAACGTGGATTCATTCAGTAACAAAACACCGCTGTGTTGCTCGCCGTGCTTAATGCAGAAGAGTCTTTATAAATTTAAATAAACCTATTTTACACAATATTGTAAGCTCTGTTAATCTGCCAATTAGTAGCTGATGCTGATGACCACAAAATCATCAAATATCAGATGATTCATCCCATTTCTTGATATATATCGGTCTACCACTGCGCCCAATACAACTTGGAGAAGTTTTTCAAATCTGCTTCATTTTCAGACAGTTTTCCTGATGTTTTCTGCCTTGTTTTTCTGGCCTCCGTATGTATAACTGATTAAAGGAGGAAGCCTGTAGTTGTTGGCGTTTGTAGGGAAATCAGTGTAGATGGGTCCGTAAGCAGATTTTCAGGGCTGTTTTTGATGTTTGTGCAACCGCTGCATAAAATATCTGCACTTCAAAACATTCAGCTCTCCGGCTCGTGTGCTACTTTTGAACTTCAGAGCAATTAGCGGAGCTCAGCGCAAACGCTGAGATTTGAGGATCCTTCTGTGTGCGTTTTAACTTTTAGAATGAATAAGATGAATAGGATGTCTTACTGAAATATGCAATGATTCATATCCTGTCTTGCTTTGTTTCTCTTTAATGTCATTAATCTGAGAGAGTGGCTTTCTGGCTGCAGACGGGTTTATCTGTGTTGTGTTTGGAATGGAATACTAACATACTACTTTTCTAGAATACTGCACAGTATACAGTGTGTACTGTTTTTAAAATGCAGGCGTTATTCCATGATAAATGTTTTAAATAGTTGTCCTTTTGAATTGCATGCAAGTGGCGTCCAGTTATGATGTTGAATAAATACGAGGGTTGCCGATTTTTAATTACATGTTATGCACTAATGTGTGAAATGATCAAATAATGAGTCAAAATAGTAAAAATTGTGGCTGATATTCATTTGTCACACTGGAAATAAAGTTGAGGATATGGCAGTGATTCTCAACCAGAGCCTCAAAATTACTTAAAAGATTTAATATATAATAAAAAAAAATAAGACAAATTTACAAGCATTTAAATGAGCTAAAGCAAAAAAAAATTTAAAAAAAGATATATCTAATTTTGACTAACTAAAGCTAAAACCATAAAAAATGTTACTTGGAATAAAATAAACGTAAACTGAAATAAAATGATTAAAAAAAAAAACTTCTTTTATTTCAGCTAGTTCCCAAAGCGTAATTTCTCATTTTCATTTAGTTTAATTTGAAGTACTAAAATAACTAAAACGAAAACTGAAATAAAAATTACTAAAGCTATACAGACTATCGATCAAAAAACACAAAACACACAAATTTTAAAACTAAAATGAAAAATACAAAAATATATTTTTTTAATTAAAATTTTTGATATAACATAAAAAAACAAAACAAGCATTATATCAGTTAAACTAAATTAACAGTGAGTGTTTCCACAGTCTTTGAAAAGCTGGACATCTTAAACCTGTTTATGCACTTTTATAATGAATATAGATTTTACTAGCAATGCCAAGCTCTAGAATATTTTATCGGGTAGAAATTGTGAGTAAAAATTCTTTAAATATTTAAAAAACAAACAAACAAAAAAATCTTATCCTTAATTCTTAGTCAGTAAATCAGGAAAGACTGGAAAATTAATTGGTTAAAAGGAGCTGGAAGCTTGAAGATCATGTAGCTCCTAAAACTTTAATTATTTACAATTTTCATTATGATCCTTTATTTTCTTTTTTTTTTTTTTACTTACAGAAATGAAGAGTTTAAACAGGAGTTTTAATCAGATTAAAATGCATCTTGAAAATCAAAACTAGGGCGTTACGGTCTTTAAATATTGTTGTGGTCAATGAGGGGCCTTAAGAGTCAAAAAGGTTGAGAAACACTGGCATATTGCATATACAGTATTTCATACAGTGTGCTCCAGTTGCACATTTAGGCAAATGCAGAAGGTCATACACAGAAAATTCACATAGTATAACATACTAGATACTGTAGATATGGTAGTATGTTAAGATTCTATTCTGAACACAGTGTTTGGTGAGGGAGAGTTTCTGAGGCCGTAGCAGATAAATCACAACTCAAACTCCCCTCAAGGTTAAAAGAAACACACACACATTATGCTTTCTTTGCTGATCTCGTTCAGAGTCAGAGACGTTTCCCAGAGGCGAGGGATTCCGCCTCGCGTCCCTCGGGGTCTGTGGACTGTGATTTATTTCTGCAGTGACTCTCATATGTGTTCGCATGTCATTTGGAAGCCAAAGATCGGGACGTCATCATACAGTCTCTGAAGGGCCGTTCACACTGACATCGTTTTACTGCAACAAACCAAGCTTTTCGTTTTCATAACCATTGTTTTTCTCCGTTTATGGATCATTCTGAATCATTTTCTGCATGTAGTATATAAATCACAAATGTTTTTGAAATAAGTCTCTTCTGCTCACCAAGGCTGCAATTATTTGCTCAAAAATTTCAATAAAAACAGTAAAATTGTGAAATATTATAATTAAATTAAATAACAGTTTTTTATGTGAATATATACTAAAATGTAATTTATTCCAGAGATCAAAGCTGAATTTTCAGCATCATTACTCCAGTCTTCAGTGTCACATGATCCATCAGAATTCAAGATTTTTATTTGATTAAAAATACAGTAAAAACTGCAATATTGTGAAAAATTATTACAATTTAAAATAGCTGTTTTCTTTGTGAATATATTGTAAAATGTCATTTATTTCTGTGATCAAAGCATGAAGAAATCATTCTAATATACTGATTTGCTGCTCAAGAAACATTTATGGTTATTATCAATGTTGAAAACAGTTATATTTTTGCAGAGGCCATAATTTTTCAGGCTTCATTGATGAATAGAAAGTTCAAAAGAACAGCATTTATTTGAAACAGAAATCTTTTGTAACATTATAAATGTCTATACTGTCACTTTTGATCAATTTTATGTGTACCTACTGAATAAAAATATGAATGTCTTCCAAAAAACAAAAAAAAACTTGAACAGTTTCATAACATTTTTCCGGTGTCAGTGTGAACAGCTCTTTCAAGTCTCACAGATGATGCTTTTTAATGCTGTGGATGATTGAACAGCCCACAGATCTGCAGTCTTCCTCATCCAGAAACACAGAAACTCTGATTGTGTCTTGAAATGTCTATAAGCATCTTTAGTTATCCTCGTGTCTTGTAATGCTTTGAAAAACTGTATCGAGTACAGTATATAGAAGTCAGCATATATATATATATATATATATATACACACATACATTTAAGAGTGTGATATATCTTTGAAGTGTTTAAATTATTTTTATACTTACACATGACGTACATACAGACGCACACACATACACGTGTACATATTTGATACATGCTTTTCTTGTCAAATCTGACAGTTTGTCAGTATAACGTCAGGGACTGTTACCGTGTTCTGAGCATCTTATATTAGTCGTGCCGTTCAAGCAATGATCGCCGTTGCTGTCGATGATGTCGGTGGGAAGGGTTAACTTGCCCACCCAAATGGGTTGTGCCCCTTTATATATCTGCAGGGAATGTTTCAATCATCATTCATATAAGCACTGCTCCATATGCACTGTCTGATATCACTGAAGATCTCCACATCTCGTCTCATTTCAGACGCAGAGTTGCTTACAAATGCTTCTGCGTTGTTTGAGCCAGTACAAACCTACATTTTGTGTTCAGTTTTAGTGTAACTTTGAGATTGAAAAAAGTTGATTTTCTTTTAAATTTAAATTAAAAGTTTTCGTAATTTTGTGTGTTATTGCCATTTTTGTGTGTTTTTATCATTATTTAAAGTTTTAATTAATTGGACAAGTTCATTTTTGTAACCATTTTTATCAAATTTAACACCATCATTTAAGCTTTTAGCAGTTCACTTCAATCAGTTTTTAGCATAATATTTTTTTTTGGTTTTATTAGATTTTTTTTTTATAGAAAATATTTTTAATAGTTTTAGTTAAAGTAAATAACCCTAAAAATGTGTTTGGTTAATAAACCATCAATGCAGTTCTGAAGCTATTCGTATCAAAAAGAAATCTTGTCCATAATAAATGGCCAACAACACATTTATTATGGTCAGGATTTCTTTTTGATACAAATAGCTTCAGAACTGCATTGATGGTTTATTAACCAAACACGTTTTTTATATAACATTTATATTATATACATTTCATACATGAATACATTTTTTAACCATTTTGACCAAATTTAACAGCATTTATAATCACATCTGAGCTTTTTTACAGTTCACTTCAGTCACGACATGCATAGTAATTATACAATAATTTGTGTTGTTTAAAATAGTTTTAAAGTGTTTTACACTGGTGTCACACTTTGACGTGTCAACAACCCAAATACTATCAGACTAAAGAAACTTGTGTGAAGGTAAATTGAATGTCATGTTTGAGATGTGAATTTGAACTGGGTTTGTACAGGCACTGTAGCTTTAATTCACTGTTGTTCATCTTTCTCATAGTCTAAGTGTAGTTTCTGCTAGATATGTTAACAAGAAAAAGAATAAAATAGATCTGAGATTAAAAAATCTATCCTGCGAGAGATTTTACGAGAGTGAATTTTACGAGAGACTTGGACCGATTATGCAATTCTGTAAGAGACGCGTGTTTAATATTGTTTTCATCCGAGCAGATGTTGTGTTTTTACCCAGCATGCTTTGTGCGCTCTTTTCAAAGGTGACTAATTAGACCCCCCTCATTAGACCTAATTAGATAATTTATCATCTGTCCATATGGTTCATCCCAAAATAACTCATCATTTTTAGCTGTTTGACAATATGCACAATATTTCCGCCAATGGGCCGTTTTATAGTGAGGCGGAGTGCCGTCCTCTCAGCTGCATGTTGTTTATGAGCCTTTAGGACATTAAGAGGGGCTTTCAGGTGAAGGATTGATTTGAAATAGATGTATGGCAAGCTGTTTTAACATTTAATCCGTAAAACGTACTAGTATCTATTATCATGCTAGTACTTTTTTTTTTTTTTTAGATATTAGCATCTATTCCATTAGGTACTAGTACTTATTCATTATTCACTAGAGCTTATTCTTTAGATACTACTATCTTTTACAAATATACTAGTATTTATTCATTAGTATAATGAGTATTGCCAATATGGAAAGCCGTTTTAACGTTTAATCTATAAAACATACTAGCATCTATTTTAGTATATAGTTTCTATTCCATTAGGTACTGGTACTTATTAAGTTAGTAGTACCTATTAAATAGATACTAGTACTTATTTCTGTAGTGACTAGTAACTGTTCTATTAGTAACACATTTCAAATGATTGCCATCGACTTTTATGGGGATCTGTCATTCAGATATCAACTGTTCAGTTCTGACTAGAATGTATTCCAATAGTGACAGTACATATTTGTATATATTAGTACTTATTTATTAGACACTAGTATCTTTTGTAATTATTACTAGTAACAATTCTTATAATATTAGTCACAACTGCTTTTTTACTCGTCTTATGTCATAACTAGTCAGAAAGGTCACTGTAGAGTTTAATTAAAAGTCCTACTAGCAAAATAAAAAAGTGCTACTTTAATAAATGTGTGTTAGTATCTGTTGAACAAGTACTAGTAACTATTCAATGAGTACTAGTATGTAATGAATAAATACTAGTATCTATTTAGCAGGTATGAGTAAAGAATAAGTACTAGTATCTAAGGAATAAATACTAGTATGTAATAAATACTACTATCTAATAGATACAAGTATCTAATGAATAAGTGCTAGTATCTAATAAGTAAATACTAGTGTCTATTTAATAGTTACTAGTATCTAGTGAAAAAGTACTCATATCTAATAAATACTAGTGTCTATTTAATAAGTACTAGTGTCTGTTTAATAAGTACTAGTATCTAATAAGTAGGCTACTAGTATCTAATGATAAGTATTAGTATGTAATGAATGAGTACTAGTGTCTGCTAAATAACTACTAGTATCTAATATATAAGTATTAGTATCTATTCAATAAGAACTAGTATCTATTTCATAGGTACTGGTATCATAAATAAATACTAGTGTGTATTTAATAAGTACTAGTATATATTTATTCACTACTAGTGTCTAATGAATAAGTATTAGTATCTAGTGAATAAGTACTAGCATGTAATGAATGAGTACTAGTGCCTATTTAATAAGTACTTGTATCTAATGAATAAGCACTAGTATTTAAAAAAAAAAGGTACTAGTACCTAAAGAATAAGCACTAGTATCTAATGAATAGGTATTAATACCTAGTGGAATAGATGCTAATAACTAAAAATACTTTAAGTACTAGTAGCATGAAAATAGATACTAGTACGTTTTAAGGATTAAATGTTAAAATGCCTTGCCATAACAGATGCATAACTGTGTTTGGTGTGTATTTATCACGGCTTTTGGCTTCGGTTGCAAAACGCAGCGGAAAGTGAGAGTCTCACATGGAGACGGCGGATCAGTCAGGTGATTTCAGACCATATGGCACCTAAAAAGAGCTGCTGACGAACTGATCCGAGCCAAATCCGTCATCCCAGATTCATTAGCGTTTTATAATGAAATGCATTTGATGGAACTGAAATAGCAGGATCGAGAAGAGCTGTTTCCCAGAAGGAAATACGCTTTCTGAGGAGAATAATTTTGTAGCTGGCACACATTTAAGTGTGTCACAACCTCAAATCTGCTCTTCTCAGAGAGCTTTCTGAATATAAATATGTAGAGGATATTGGTAAATGGTGAAGTGGTTGATGTTAATTTGTGTTTCTGGGGGCAGATTTGTAACGGGGTGTGTTTTTTTCCCATTTGGCCTCTCATATGAACCATTGAAGTCAAATAAAAGCGCATGGATTTGTTCCCCATATCATAGACTCTTACAGGCAATAGAATTAACATGTACATTAAGATAATTGATTTTACATTTCAGACAAATTGTTGTTTGATGAAACAATACAAGGGCTTTTATGATACGTGTCTTAATGAATCAGTTATGATCTTGTTGCATGTCTGTGTTTCCTGTGAAATAAACCCTCTCCTTTAGCAAAGGGAGATTGATTTGACTTTTGTCTTTCTGTTCATATTTCTTCTCTTCTCTTTTGTCTGGGATGTATTGCTATTGGCGGCATTATTAATGTCCAGTGATTGTGTGAAGCTCCGAGTGGCTGATGCAGCAGATTTAATTCATTGGACTTTTACTTAATTAAGTGCCTCTTTATTTCTCCCATTTCTTCAGCAGTTATTTGTTCCAAAGCTTAAAATAGAGCTGAGCCGATGAGTGAATATTGACCTGTAGAAAAGTGATCATTATCATTATGATGAAAACAAATATTCTAGCTCATGGAATAAGAGCTGAGGACATGAGTATGAACCCATAAAATAAATGCAATGTGAATGTAATGCAAGTTTCTTTGGATGAAAGCATCTGCCGGGTCAGAAAGGTTTCTTTTTTTTTTAAAGACATCATAAAAGTAATACATTTATTAAGGACACATTATATTAATAAAAAAGTGACAGTAAAGACATTTATAATGTTGCAAAAGATTCTATTTCAAGTAAGTGCTGTTCTTTTGAACTTTCTATTCACCTGTGAATCCTGAAAAATAAAATGTATCACGGTTTCCACAAAAAAGATGAAGCAGCACAACTGTTTTCAACATTGATAATAATCAGAAATGTTTCTCGAGCAGCAAAGCAGCATATTAGAATGATTTCTGAAGATCATGTGACACTGAAGACTGGAGTAATGATGCTGAAAATACAGCTGCGCATCACAGAAATAAATTACATTTTAACAGATATTCACATAGAAAACAGTTATTTTAAATAGTAATAATATTTCACAATATTTCTATATTTACTGTATTTTTAATCAAATAAACAAAAACAAAGCATTAAAAAATGTACCCTAACTTTTGAATGGCAGTGTATGTAAAAGCATGCATGAAAAAATAAATACATACATACATAAATGTGAAACAGTGAGAAATAGTGCAAGAATATGGTTATGGAAAAGTTATACATTTCTGATTATTTGTATACATTTTCTAGTTATTTTCTTCCTTACAACATTTCCTAGACTTCATTTCGCTCTTGTATAGAGTAAAAACTGCTCGCTGCATTTATGTCAGATTTGACTGAATCGTTCTGTGGAGTTGGTTCTTTTCAACGATTCATTCAAATCAGCTCACATATTATTCTGAAAGATTAATTTGAGAACCAGTCTGATTTAGAAATGATCCAGTAATCGTAAACAATGACAAAGGTCATGAAAAAGTCTCAGAAAAAATAGGCAATATAAATATAATACATATGATGTAAAAATCTGGCTAAAATGAGTTATCATTAGTTAATGCACGACATGAACTAACAACGAGCAATGCATTTGTTACAGTATTTATTCATTTTTTGTTAACTGTTCGTTGTTAGTTAATGTTATCTCAGGTACATTCAATAATATGGTAACACTTTACAATAAGGCTCCACTAGTTAATGTATTAACTAACATGAACAAACAATGAACAATACATTTATTACAGTATTTATTCATCTTTGTTAATGTTAGTTAATTAAAATACAGTTAGTTCATGTTAATTCACAGTGCATTAACTAATGTTAACAAGCACAACTTTTGATTTTAATAATGCATTAGTAAATGTTAGAATTAATATTAACTAAGATTAATAAATACTGTAGAAGTATTGTTCATGCTTGGTTCATGTTAACTAAAGTAGTAACTAATGAACCTTAATGTAAAGTGTTACACACAAATTAACATTAGGAATTGCTTTAGAAGTATTTTTCATTGTTAAATAATGTAGTTAACTAATGTAAAAAAAATGGAACCTTGTTGTAAAGTGTTAAAGGGGTCATATGATGCTGCTAAAAAGAACATTTATGCACCAACAGCTTGTAACACTCCAAAGAGAAAGGAACAATTGAAATCGCATCATATGACCCCTTTAAGAAAGATCTATGAATAAAAATCTGAAGTGTCAAATATTGTGAAAAAATATGTATTTGTGTATTCAGGTTGGTTGGTTTCATCAGTTGTGTTTTCTATTTGTGGTCACTCACAGGTTAATATCGCAGCTGTATTTTCCACATGAAATCTGTTTGTGATTGTGCTGTGCAGCATTTTCACGTACGTGGACAAAACACTGGAAGCTTGTCGAGTCATTCGAGTCACGTCTTGAAATCCACAACCTGATTCCTGAGCTTTCGTTTTTCATTCTCACTCCCAGTGGCACAATATTAGCAGGTAATAATAATATTTCCTCTCCAATCAAAATCGATTTTGTCATCCTGCTCTGGAGAAATGTAATGAACAGCACAGATTTAGCTTTATGCAATCATAAATGTAATGCCGTATGAATTATTTGAGGCCAGACTGGATTGATTGTGTGTTTGAGAGAAAGAAACACAGAGTTTCAAGCAGTTGGGTGTAAATGGGTTTTATAGTCAACAGGCACAGCAGATGCTCTCCGTCCAAATAAAATGAGCATTAAACCAACAAAAGCAAATTTCTGCACAAGAAAGCAAGTGTTTTAAATACATATTTGGCCAAAAACAAAACAAACCAACTCGATCCGGCTGTTTTCCAGCGCACACATGCTCACACCCAAAAAACACGGTTTGGCACAATGCAAAGCCTCTTCTGTTTCCACAAATAAATAAAACCACCAGAACCAATTACCCATCAGAGAAGTGATAAAGAAACATCTAAAGCAAACACAAACACACGAGCACCGGCTGCAGTGGCGTCACGCGCTGGATGTCAGTCTGATTGGCTGAGACACGGCTGCCCTGTTTCAGTTTTACACTGCTAACCTGGATTCAGTGTAACCTGCTTCTGTCCACAGCAATGGCAAATCTAGAACGTGGCTGGCTGAGGTTTATAAAATAGCTGTTTAAAGCGATTTGCAATCCTCTGTAAGTTATGGGAATCATTTGTGTGCAAATATAAAAATATTACAATTACTACATTAATCAAGTTCATTTGGTCAAGAACTAGTTCACCTGCATGAAAGCAAATTGCACAAAATAGATTCTAGTGTCTAGTGACCATAAAAGCCACGCAGATGCTACTCACTGTCTTCATAATGTGTGTCAGTGTTATTTGAGCATGATTGAGATACTGTTATAGTTTTTTGTATTTTCCATTTTCATTTCAGTTAAGGTTTTAGTAATTTTGTTGTGTGTCTTACTTTAAAAATGCCTATACAATAGAGGCAAAAAAGTTTCAAATAAGTCAGATTTGTAATGTTTTTTTTAAAAAGTCTCTATTCGATCAAAAATACAGTAAAAACAGTAAAAATGTTAAATATTATTACAATTTCAAATAGCTGGTTTCTATGTGAATATCTGTTAACCTGTAATTTATTTCTGTGATGCGCAGCTGTATTTTCAGCATCATTACTCCAGTCTTCAGTGTCACATGATCTTCAAAAATCAGTATAATATTCTGATTTGCTGCTCAAGAAACATTTCTGATTATTATCAATGTTGGAAACAGTTGTGCTGCACAATATTTTTGTTGAAACCATGATGCATTTTATTTTTCAGGATTCACAGATCCAAAAGAACAGCATTTATTTGAAACCAACAAAAGCAAATTTCTGCACAAGAAAGCAAGTGTTTTAAATACATATTTGGCCAAAAACAAAACAAACCAACTCGATCCGGCTGTTTTCCAGCGCACACATGCTCACACCCAAAAAACACGGTTTGGCACAATGCAAAGCCTCTTCTGTTTCCACAAATAAATAAAACCACCAGAACCAATTACCCATCAGAGAAGTGATAAAGAAACATCTAAAGCAAACACAAACACACGAGCACCGGCTGCAGTGGCGTCACGCGCTGGATGTCAGTCTGATTGGCTGAGACACGGCTGCCCTGTTTCAGTTTTACACTGCTAACCTGGATTCAGTGTAACCTGCTTCTGTCCACAGCAATGGCAAATCTAGAACGTGGCTGGCTGAGGTTTATAAAATAGCTGTTTAAAGCGATTTGCAATCCTCTGTAAGTTATGGGAATCATTTGTGTGCAAATATAAAAATATTACAATTACTACATTAATCAAGTTCATTTGGTCAAGAACTAGTTCACCTGCATGAAAGCAAATTGCACAAAATAGATTCTAGTGTCTAGTGACCATAAAAGCCACGCAGATGCTACTCACTGTCTTCATAATGTGTGTCAGTGTTATTTGAGCATGATTGAGATACTGTTATAGTTTTTTGTATTTTCCATTTTCATTTCAGTTAAGGTTTTAGTAATTTTGTTGTGTGTCTTACTTTAAAAATGCCTATACAATAGAGGCAAAAAAGTTTCAAATAAGTCAGATTTGTAATGTTTTTTTTAAAAAGTCTCTATTCGATCAAAAATACAGTAAAAACAGTAAAAATGTTAAATATTATTACAATTTCAAATAGCTGGTTTCTATGTGAATATCTGTTAACCTGTAATTTATTTCTGTGATGCGCAGCTGTATTTTCAGCATCATTACTCCAGTCTTCAGTGTCACATGATCTTCAAAAATCAGTATAATATTCTGATTTGCTGCTCAAGAAACATTTCTGATTATTATCAATGTTGGAAACAGTTGTGCTGCACAATATTTTTGTTGAAACCATGATGCATTTTATTTTTCAGGATTCACAGATCCAAAAGAACAGCATTTATTTGAAATAGAAAACTTTTATAACATTATAAATGTCTTTACTGTCACTTCTGATCAATTTAATGCGTGCTTTACTGAATAGAAGTATTAATTTTTTTAATCATACTGACCCCAGACTTTTGAATGATAGCGTATCCACAAAAATATGAAGCAAACTATTTTCAACATTGATAATAATAAGAAATGTTTCTTGAGCAAAATTCAACTTTGCATGACAGGAATAAATGACATTTTAAAATGCATCATAATAGAAAGCCATTACTTTAAATTGTAATAATATTTCACAATATTATTTTGTAAAACTAAAAAAAAATTTTTTTTGCAACAATCTAATATTTTACAAACTAAATGAAAATGAGAAAAGTTGCTTTGGCAACTAGCTGAAATAATATTTATATTTTATTTAAGTTAATGTTTATTTTCCTTCAAGTCAGTTTTTATGTTTTTGATTGTAGTTGACTATAATAACCCGGGTGTGTGAATGTGTTCATGCTGTTTAGTGTACAGTAATGCCATGCAGACTGTAAGACTCTCACACACACGGCTGATTTTAGAAGCATCTGTGATCAAATCAGTCCAGAGCATCAAGATAAAAACACTTCTAAGTACAAATACGTAAAAATTGACATTTCCACGGACATTCATCAATAACTCAAGTTTGCTTCCAAAACATTGCATAATTCGATTTTTCAGTTCTTGTTCCTGAGCGCTGAAGCTGAAGAACAGTAACGGCAGGTTAACGTGACTCTGGAGCGTTTCTCACGCTCTCTATGAGCTCAGGATGAGCGGACGGCTCTCGTCTGGCTCTCGGCTCTGGAAGGTCGAATGAGCTCGTTCTAAATCCAGCACGACGTCCAGCAGACGAGCGGCGACGGCTCGAGCGCGCTCAGATCGGCTCTGCGCAGACACTAACACACACGGACAGAGAAGAAACACTTTAACATGCATTCTGTGCTGGATGAGTGCGTGTGGCTCTCAGAGCTGCTTTACAGATGAACTCTGACCTGATGACGGCTGACTGGCCTTCAGCGGCTCTTCCTGTTCTGCTGGCTCAACTTCCTGTGTCTCTAGGTACTGCTTCCTGTGTCCCAAACATCAGCAGAGTCAATAGAGGAGCACAGTGAGGATTTCTTCCTTATAGACATTTACTATTGTAACTATGAAATTGCATACTGTAAAATAACTAATATGGGATCTTTTTTTGATGATTGTGGTAGTTAATTCATATTAATTACTGTAGCAACATGGCGAATGTCATGATGATTGTCCAAAACATGCGTCATATTTAATAAAATATAAATAACAATAACTAAATAAATAAAATTATATTTTGCAAATAGAAAATAAAGCCTAATTTTAAACAAGGTTATTATCATTAACTAAAACTTGAACCTAAACCATGAAAAACTATTTTATGTTTACTTGAAATAAAGTAAGTGTTAACTGAAATAGAATATTTAGTTTATCTGGAAGTGCTAAAATAAGTATAATGGAAACAAAAATGTATATAAATAAACTATACACACTGTAAACATTTTTTTTGAGATTTTGCGATTTAAACTTATTTTTTATAAATTGTCCAGACAACAAGCTGAAAGTTGAATGAACTAGTTGTTTCAACTCAAAAACGCATGTTGAAACAACTGCATCACACTGAAAAAAATGAAGATAACAAAAAATGTTAAGGCAGAGGGTTACAAAGTTGACTCAACAAATTGTTTTTTTACAGTGTAGACATCCTAAAAATAAATAAATAAAAAATAACAAGACACAACAAAATTACAAAAATTGTAACAAATTAAAATGAAATTGAAAATATAAAAAATAGTATTAAAAAGTAGTAAAACATACTATAACAGTATATCAATGATACTAAAATAACAGATTTTGTAGCAATAAAGATTGCATTGCATTTGGTTTGTAGCAATTGATAATAATAATATTAATTAATATTAATTAAAAATATTTAATCCACAAGTTCTCATTACTTTAATGTGAAATAAAAATGACATTTCTTCATGACATTCACCCAGCATATTGAGAAATTATAATAAAATACATTTACATTTATGCATTTGGCAGACGTTTTTATCCAAAGTGATTTACATTGCATTCAAGGTACATTAATAACAATAATAATAATAATAATAACAATAATAATAATAATAATGTTTTATTAATCACTGTAGCAACTTGAATGTCATGATGATGGTCCAAATCATGTCTGGGTTATATTTAATAAACTATAAAAAAAAAATTAAAAAAAAATTATATATATCAATCAATAAAATTAATAAACACAATTTATATTTTGCACAAAGATAATGAAATTTAATTTTAGAATAATTCAGATTGAACAAAATTAAGATTGCATTGCATTTGCATTGTGACAACTAGGAATATTAAATTCAAATTCTCATTATTTTAATGTGAAATAAATTTGACAAATATTTCTTCATGATATTCACGCAGACAATGGATATATAAATGTATAATATAATACATTTACATGTATGCATTTGGCAGACCCTTTTATCCAAAGTGACTTACACTGCACTGAATATATAATAATAATAATAATAATAATAATGTTTTAATAATGACACTACTCCTTGATTTCTGTCATTACAGCAGCGACATCATCTCATCTTATCAGGTCTGACTGTTATCCAGGGATCAATAGCGCTGTGATTATTATTCCTCCGGCAGAGCTCAAGTGAACATTCATTTCTCTCGGCACATAGCTTTTCCAGAAGCTTCCCTGCTCTCTCACACACACACACACACACACACACACACACACACACACACACACACACACACACACACACACACACACACACACACACACACACACACACACACACACACGACTGTGAGTAACACAACCTCCGCTCTTTCTCTCAACAATCACATCTAATGTTATTGATCTTGACTGTGCTATGACAAAATACATGCAGCATTATTTCAGTGTGCTTTATGGTCATGAGAAATAATGAAGCGTTGCAACTGAAAGTCATCCATAAACACCCAATAGTCCACTGTAATCTAATCAGTCTGAGGTCACTGTTAAGTACTGTCACACACACACACACACACACACCTGTGCGGTCGGGCTGAAGGCAGCAGGTCCATTTGTTTCCTCGATGAGCTCCGGGGTGAAACGACGGCAGCATGTGCTCATTATAAATACTGACCTTCCTGATGGCCGACAGCCACTGATTGAGCTCATTTACATTCTGAAACACACACACACACACACACACATACACACACACATTACATTAAACTGTAAATACTGAATATGCTGTACAGCAAGGATGCAGTTTGGGGTCAGTAAGATTTTTGTTAAAGAGATTAATACTTTTATTCATCAAGGATGCATTAAATTGATCAAAAGTGGCAGTAAAGACATTTATAATGTTACAAAAGATTTCTATTTCAGATAAATGCTGTTCTTTTGAACTTTCTGTTCATCTGTGAATCCTGAAAAATAAAATGCATCACAGTTTCCACAAAAATATTGTTCAGCACAACTGTTTTCAACATTGATAATAATCAGAAATGTTTCTTGAGCAGCAAATCAGCATATTAGAATGATTTCTGAAGATCATGTGACACTGAAGACTGGAGTAATGATGCTGAAAATACAGCTGCGCATCACAGAAATAAATTACATTTTAACAGATATTCACACAGAAAACAGCTATTTTAAATTATAATAATATTTCACATTTATTCATTTTTTTGATCAAATAAATGAAGCCTTGGTGAGCAAAAGAGACATTTTTAGAAGAAATATATACAATCTCTCCACCTTTATTAAATTTCATGTCAACGCATATATTTGCTGAACGAGAACAGTTTTTCTTTGTCATTAGATAATCATGATTAATATATGTATGTGA
>NW_015542367.1:506123-517438 GCF_001515605.1 Sinocyclocheilus anshuiensis | reverse complement strand
TATATATATATATATATATATATATTATTATTATTATTCTTACATTTCATACAGTTGACTGTTGACAAACATGATGCAGGGACAAACAAATGCCTCTGTAGGAGGTTTTGTCTCATATTTATATCATAATAAGAGCATAGAATTTAGCAGGGACGATAGACATACCAATACTAAATTGTCCCTAGCAATAGTTTTGATCAAACAATTTAATACTGTTTGATCAAAACGGAATTACTGTTGTTATAATTTCGGCCGCATCTGAAAAAGGTCATGCATTTGATATCAGCTGAGAGGTTCGAGTAGATGAGCTACAAAAGTACGTCCTTGAAAGTGAGCTTTTCGAATCTCTGAATCAGTTAAACCATTGCGTCGCAAAATGATTCGAAGCTCTCCAATCGGTTCACGTATCGCGAATCATTTGATTCAGATCCGGACTTCGGAGCGCGCATCGCAAATCTTTATTTCTGATTCTTTCTTTCTTTGTTTTTTTTATTAAACCGTACAAAACATCAAATCATTAAGGCAGTAAAGTTATGAAAACCACACACAGAAAAAAGAAAGACAGAAAGTATACACAGATACAAATCCCTTAAAGGGATAGTTTGTGTGTGTGTGTGTGTGTGTGTGTGTGAGGACATTTTGGCTGGTCCTCACATTCTGAGAGCCCTTTAAAGGCCTGTTTGAGGGTCAAGACTTGGTTTTAGGGGTCAGGTTATAATTGGGTAAAGGGTAGGTTTAGGGTAAGGAGCTAGAGATTGCATGAATGTCCTCACAAAGATAGCTATGCAGAGTTGTGTGTGTGTGTGTGTGCGCGACATATGAGGACACAAATTTTTATAATGACATGGGTATGACAAGGAGAAGGTGACTTATGAGGACATTTGTGTCTGTGTCTCTGTGTGTCTGTGTCTGTGTGTGTGTGTGTGTATGTGTGCGTGTGTGTGTGCGTGTGTGTGTGTGTGTGTGTTAGTGTTAGTGTTTGTGTGTGTTTCGTGTCACCTTGCACTGCAGGTATGTGGTGTGTAGTTGTCCGTCTGTGTCCTGTGTAATGACCTGCATGACGTTCTGGAGCTCTAATGTATTCACACATGCATTAAATATTAAAGCAGTTTTTGACAGGACGTGTTCAGCGCGGTGTCAGAGTAGATATGGCTATGTGATCACTCAACACACACACACACACACACACACACACACACACACACACACACACAAACACACACACACACACACGTCTCACCTCAGCACTTTCCCAACATCAGAAGCCAAGAGATGATAATGAACCTACAGCTAATGACACTCCATTCATAAAACACACACACAGAGAAGAAAGGAAAGCGTGTTGGACCTGCCAGTCGGGGCTCTTGGCGTACGACAGCGTCTCTGAGCTCAGCCAGAAATATCGTTTCTTAAAAGCGAAGCGTTTGAGCAGCTGAGGTCCTTCGGCTTTGTGTTTCTGCAGGAAACCTTCCTTCACGATGACCGACGGCAAAAACACGGTGCGCTGCGGAGCTTCAGACACTGTACAGAGAGATAAAACCAGAAACTCATTCATATCTAAAATACATTTGCTTTAGGTTTTAATTAGGATTTCTTCCAACAGTAATGCATGCATAAATGACAGAAATGAATATTATATAAAAACTAAAATAAAATATTTTTCCAACATGAACGCATGCATAAATGATTGAAATTAAAATTACATTAAAATAAATATAAAATGAACAATATTGAATATAATATAAATTATAATATTTCCAACATGAATGCACGCATAAAATAATGAAATGAAAAAGATTTAGAAATAAATGTAAAATAAACCATATATAATATAATAAAAATGCACAGAGAGGCAATGAGAAACTAGATTATTACTGTAATCATTTCTATCTAAAATCCACAAGGTTTTAATAACAGATTGACAGCACTGAATGCAGTGGTTTGAGTTGGTTGTGTAGTTCTGCAGTGCAGACAGCAGGTGGCGCACGGGACTGCAGTCAGTCACACACACAGGACAGCGGCTCATATTTCACTCACACATGTGCAGATTACAGTCGTACAGACTACAGTACACCTCCAGAGTCTGGATGTATTGTGCTGATGTTTGTCTCTCAGTTATTCTAACATGCTTTTAACAGATCGAACACACACAGATGCTGTGGAGTGAATGAGTTTGTGAAAGAGCTGCAGGTGTGACTGTTATCAGACTCCTTGCCTAATGTATTCA
Organism: Sinocyclocheilus anshuiensis; assembly: GCF_001515605.1. NCBI lineage: Eukaryota > Metazoa > Chordata > Actinopteri > Cypriniformes > Cyprinidae > Sinocyclocheilus > Sinocyclocheilus anshuiensis. The sequence goes on along the minus strand of NW_015542367.1, from coordinate 515,211 downwards.
CACATGCATTAAATATTAAAGCAGTTTTTGACAGGACGTGTTCAGCGCGGTGTCAGAGTAGATATGGCTATGTGATCACTCAGTCAACCTAAACACACACACACACACACACACACACACACGCACAACACACACACACACTCACACTCACTCTCTCTCACACACACACACACACACACACACACCAGCTTTTAACCATTGCTTTTTTGCAATCTACTTTTTTGCACTAAATTTGTAAAATGTTTTGTTATATGCGCCATAACATACCTGCATATTTTCAGTATGCATATAATAAAAAAGACAATATACAGCCTTAGAGAAAAAAAATGAAGAGATACATATATAAAATATATTTAAAAAACATAAAATATATAAAATAATTGTATATTTTGTATATTTTAGTATCATTATTAATATACTACTGTAGCTTTTGCTAATATATTGAATTTGATTTTATTTTTATATTTTCTGTTTTAATTTTAATTGTAGTTAAAGTTTTAGTAATTTTGTTGTGTGTTTTTATCATTTTTATCTTTTTTTTTAAATATGAAATTTAGTTTTTATAAAGTTATACTTTTACTTTATTTATGTTAGTACTTCAACTAAAACTAAATGAAAATGAGAAATGTTGCCTTGGCAACTAGCTGTTTTGTTTTAGATTTTATTGTATTTCATGTTGTGAAAATGCTTTTAAGGTTTTAGTTCAGCATAATAACCCTGGTTCAGGTTTTAATGAGAAGTATTTTTAGTAAATAGTCTTTATAATTAATTGTCTGCCTCAGTCTGTCATCATGGTAATACGTTGCTGTGATATCTGTGGCCAGTCGTCATGGCGACTCACCGTTGCTGTGATCGATGTCTATGAGTTTGTCCAGGAAATCTTTGACGGACGCCACGCTGCAAAGGATGATGGGATGCAGAGGGGTCATCCACTGCTCCTTCCCATGACCCAGCTGAAGGCCCAGGTTCCCCACGCTCTGAAGAGCCTGAGAGAGACGGAGAGAGACGCTCACGGCTCTGCAGGTGTGAGTGGGTGAGTGAAGACCGGACAGCATGTCATTAACCCGTTTACACTGCATATGTGCCATTGATTAAACTAGTGAAATGCCTGCTTGAAGATCCAAGTGCTTCAGAGTTGATCGTGTCCAGACAGTAACCCTCATTCCGTGAAGTTCATTATGGCCACAGTGACAGCATTCAATCAGTTGCGCTTGTGTATGTTTAAAGTGCATTTGAAGTTTCGCCTGCATGTTTCGCATTTCAAATTCAAAGACCGTCCTATATTTTAAATGCAAACTACGACAATATTAATTCCTAAATTGATTCCTTAAAACATCCCATAAAATGCACTGATAAATGCATGTTTATTTCCTGAGTTTATGCATTTTCTATTGAAACAGGACATGTTAGAAAAGTAAAAAAAATTTAAAATGATATAATGATAAAAATGATGATTTCTCAAACATGAATGCATACATAAATGATTGATGTAAAAATTATATAACAATAAAAGTAAAATAAAAAATATATATTATAATATAATATAATAAAAAAAAGTATTTCCAACATGAATGCATGCATAAATGATTGAAATGAAAATTATATAAAAATAAAAGTAAAATATACAATATATAAATGATTACTGTACATAAATGATTGAAGTAAAAATGATATAAAAATAAAAGTAAAATATACAATATAGAATATAATAAAAATTGTATTTCCAACATGAATGCATGCATAAATGATTGAAATGAAAATTATATAAAATAAATATAAAACAAACAATATATAATATAAAAATTATGATTGTTCTAACATGAATGCATGCATAAATGATTGAAATTAAAATTATATGTAAAATAAACAATATAGAAAATAGTAAAATAATATGATTTTTCCAACATGAATGCATGCATAAATAATTCAAATTAAAATGAAATAAAATATTAAATGTAAAATAAGCAATATAGAAAATAGTAAAATAATATTTTTCCAACATGAATGCATGCATAAATAATTAAAATTAAAATGAAATAAAATATGAAATGTAAAATAAGCAATATAGAAAATTAAAAATATGATTTTCCCAGCATGAATGCATGCATAAATAATTTAAATGAAAATTATATGTAAAAAAAAAATAAACAAAATAGGAAATAATAAAAACTATGACTTTTCCAACATGAATGCATAACATGTCATAGTAATGAATGCCCAACTCGAAAGTAGGAGCTTCCCAGGTGCATTTCAAGGCAGCGCTAGATCGGTGGAAGGTGTTTTTTTTTTATAATTTACTGGGAGTGCAATTTCATTAAAGAGAGCATATAATGGACAATTGCACATTTTATTAATATAAAGCTGAATTTGAGATGTGAATGTACCTTAGCGAGCAGCAGCAGAGTTCTGCTGGTCCTGGTGTCGGCGTGATGGTCTCTCAGCTGGAAGAGTTTGGGCGTCAGAATCGCAGGAGCAAACAGACGCAGGAAGAAAAAGCCGCTGATGGCCAAATACTTCACATCCTACGAGAGACAAACCGTGAGGAAAACCACACCATTATCATCATCATCATCATCATCACTGTGAGGGTCTGTTCAGATCCTCACCTCGTTCTCGGCTTCTGGAAACTGTTCCTCCACGCGTTTATGGAGCTGTTTGAAGACGACTCTCATCACAGGAGGACACTGGGAGACAGAGCTGACGATGGCCTCCATGATGCTGCTCAGATACGTCTGCAGGAGCCCCACGCTGCTCTCCCTGACCTCGGCCTCCGACGCCGAGCCTTTAAACGAGATTCGTCTGGAGAGAGAGCGTGGTTTCAGATGCGCAGATATTACCCGGCTGCATCAGTGAGCAAGTCATTGTGATTTTTTCTTTCTTTCTATGCAAATGAGGCTCGTTATAGTAAAACTCCAGTGCTATTAACAGTCGCTGAAAGCAGACAGTAAGGAGGTTTATTTAAAATACTTTTTTGTGTTTTTTTAACCGTGCATCTAAATGGTCCCTCTCGCTCATTTTCTTATAAATAGGAACAACTGCGCCGCTCATTTTGTTGGCATGTTTGAGTCGTTTCTTGATTTGATAATTCCTTCAGTGAATCTCATCTCATTCTTAGTGAATCCCCCGCTTCTTTGAGACATTTTTTAGCAAGCGAACACGATATTCTTGCGCACATCTGTGTGTTCTGCGTTGCTTTCAGACAGGAGATTCTGACTGCAGAACCTACATGCATTTCTTTGCTTTTCTGCACTTCAATTCATAGAAACTACTACACAATTACTTGAATTGAGGTTATTGTTATCATTGGTTTCAGATAAAAATGTCACATAAAAATGTATATACACTACCGTTCAAAAGATTTTTTTAATTAATATTTTTATTAATCAAGGATGCATTAAATTGATCAAAAGTGACAGTAAAGATATTTATAATGTTAGAAAAGATTTCTATTTCAAATAAATGCTGTTCTTTTGAACTTTCTGTTCATCTGTGAATCCTGAAAAATAAAATGTAGCACAGTTTCCACAAAAATATTGTGCAGCACAACTGTTTTCAACATTGATGAGAATCAGAAATGTTTCTTGAGTAGCAAATCAGCATATTAGAATGATTTCTGAAGGAGATTACTGGCGCAATGATGCTGAAAATTCAGCTTTACATCATAGGAATAAATTACAGTTTAACAGATATTCACATAGAAAACAGATATTTTAAAATGTAAAAATATGTCACAATTTTCCTGTTTTTACTGTATTTTTAATCAAATACATGCATGACCAAATGGCGACCAGAAGAGACTTCTTATAAAACATTAAAAAATCTTGCCAACCCGATACTTTTGAACGGTGGTGTATACATAAAAAAGTTGTAAATTTAAGGAATAAACAAATATTTAGAATATTTAGATTCTGTCCCATACTGTCCTATACTATTTCTATCAATATTTTACAGTTTTTTTTAAATGTTAGTAATATTTTTTTATATTTTACATATATTTAAATATAAGTTTTATTTAAAATTCTAATAATATTACACTTTTTTTTTTTTTACAGTATTTCAAATATCAAATAAATGCAGCCTTGTGAGCAGAAGAGACTATCAAAAACATTACAATATCATACCGACCCCACACTTCTGAAAGGCGGTGTATATAATATTTTTCAAATATAAAACCTGGAGACGTTTGGTGCTCAGTGACATTTCTCATGCTATACATAGATCTAAAAGCCAAAGTTTGGAGAGTTCACTGCTGTTGCCTGGCAACACAGTTATTTTTCCAGATCATGGCTCTTTCATCTGATGATATACTACATGAATGAACTACCGTGTTGTGTGTGTGTGTGTGTGTGTGTGTGTGTGTTTCTACACACCTGGAGCGGCTGAGGTCTATCTTGCAGGGATCCAACTCGACGTATTTCTTTTCCTCAAAGATGCGGTTGATAATGGGCTTCAGAACCTCGTGAAGATACAGCATCCCGACGGCCTGAGAAACACACGGACCTTCTGACTACAGTCACACGTTAAAAACACAAGCTTATATTTCAGAGGAAGGTGCACACACACCTTCATGAACTGCTCCATGGCTTTGGAGGCCAGTGAGTTGGACCGGAAGAGTGTGTTTGGATCTGCTGTTGGGGAGAAACAGAAAACAAGTCCATGTGTTTCTTCCTCCAGAGTCCATCAGAACAAACCCCGACCAGAAATGATCATCTGTGCATATATTTTACTACGAGTGTCATCCATAGAAAAAAGTAAGTACAGGTAACCAAGGCTGCATGATGAATCGTAATAAAACCAATTAATTAATTAAAGGCTGAGGCTGAGATTTAATTAAGTATTTTTGTTTGATGGTTTGAAAAAGTTTGAAAAATTACGAAATTAAGACTGCCATCAATATTAGCATTGTAAATTTACAGTTATAATGTAAAATAAAATTATATTATTATGACAATATTTTTCCTAAATGCTCATTATTTTTTTAAACAATGCAATATTATATAATAGTAACATTTGTTTTTTTAAATTTAGAAATGTTTATATTTTTATTTAGTAATAATACTAATACTAACAATAATAGTAATACTAATATAATAATGCAATAATATTATTTTATAGCCATATTGATATAATAACAAAATTGTGCAGCCCTAGTCCAATAGTAGTTTTTCATTTTGATTTTGATTTAGTAATTTCAATATTTTTATTTAATAATAATAATAATAACTATTTATAAAATAGCAATTTATTTATAAATTATCATTATATAAATAATAATAATTCTTATTATTACTTTGTTTTAATTTATTATTGTTTTTTTACTATTATTATCAGAACACATTCCAAGGAGTCTTAATTTAGTAATTTTAATATTTTCTATTATTTATAACTGGATTGTTTTTTTTGTTTTTTTATCATATTTTAAGTCACAATCACATTTTTTCCCCTCAAAAAGCTCACAATTTAAATTTTTTCCCTAAATCATGCAGCCTTAATCATACATAAATCTGCAAAATTAAGTCTATCAAAATTATACTGTACTTTTCATTATTTATTATCTATAACTACATTTTTTTGCATGTTCTGAATCAAATGTGATGTTTTCCCAGTACTACAGTATTTTTACATTTACACTTATGCATTTAGCAGATGCTTTTATTGCATTAAAAAGTAAGTAAAAATGAAAATGTATGTTTTTCTGTCTGTTGACAGTATATTCTGATTTATGGAGAGATAAAAGGAGAAATACAAAATCCCCTCCCCTTTAATTCTGATACATCAACAAAATAAATCAATAATTAGACTTTGGATGTATCCTATGTTTAGATTTCTGTTCTGGAAATGTATGCAAATTAGCGCATAATTAATTAGACAGTGCCTAATTTGCATACGTTTCAGAATACTTGTGTTTGTCTTAATGTACTGTAATTACTCAATTAGGGAAAGGATGGTGGTTCTCAGTTAGTATAATTGGACCTTATTCACCTGTGGTGTCTTGCCTTAACAAACACTACTCAAAATTAGTAATTAAATGTATTATTTATTATATCTATTGAAATCAAGTCTATAATCATGATGCCATATCTGACAGAAAAGACCCTGATATAGATGCATTAAAACTCTTTCTGCTTGAGTTGTAACTTGCGCGACGGTTTTGTCGCTCGCTGACGAACATTCCAATCTTATGATCGTTCCGTTTCCTTTTGAAGCTGCTTCCTGCGGAGTTGCTATGGAAACGCAGGCACTCTGTTTGTCATCACAAACGCAACATAAAACCCCAGCCGAGTGTGAACAACCCACGCGCTCGCACAGCACAAAACATCATTAATGAGAGAGGAGAAGTTCAGATGACTTCTGTGGGTAAATATAGCTGGACTGAAGTCGTCACGTCGCCTACACACAGAAAACGCACGTATCACACGCTCACGTACTGGTGCTGTGGACCTCTCTGGTGTTGAGGTAGTCCAGGAACGGCACGACCAGACCCTGACCCAGATAGATCTTGACCAGCGTCATGGCCACGATCTGCCGGCTCTCCACCGTCGTGACCTCCTCCAGCAGGGTCAGGGGTGTGGGCTCATCCACCTGACAGCATCGGGCACAATTCACAGCGTAAGAACGTGCAATTCACACGGGATGTTTAATTGGAATGACAGGAAGAGGAATTCAACAGATCACAGAACATGATTTAGATGTTATGTTGAATGTTTTTAGGCCTGCATTAGTGTAACACTCCAAACAGAAAGGAAAACTTGAAATCGCATCATATGACCCCTTTAAATGAAATTCAAATTTAAATTAAGATTATGCATTCTGTTTACCGCCTCAATTCAGCTTCTGTTCAAGTTCAGGAATGTAACTAAATTTAAACTAAATTTGACAATGGTTACATCACTGTGGTTCACCTCATTATTTTTGGTTCTAGGTTTCATCTGTTATTGGTGTAAAGCTGAAGCACTAAATGATGTCCTCCGATGATATCTGTGAGGTCTGAGACTGACAGGTGTGTGATGTACCTCTGACGGCGAGATGACGGCCTCCACCAGCAGCTCAATCAGAGGCTGATAGTACACAGACGGAAGAATCCTCTCCTCGGCCAAACGCACCTTCAGACGCAGAGCACCCAGTTTACCTCTGAAACACAGAAAAACAGAGACAGCACTTTCACTCTACTAGATATTGTGTTTTATCCTCCTCAACCTAAATCATCAGAGCCGGCCTGTGAGTGCAAAATGCATTTTTTTGGGTGTTTGCATGATTCCTTTAGTCTGGGGTTTCACAAACTAGGGTTCATGAGGTAATGGAAAGCTAATTAATGACACATTCACATGGCAGTTAATGGTCACATGAAATGCAGGTAAAATAAATATATAATTTTTTACAATATTTATTATTCATAATAAGTGTTAAGTGTTTTATTGTGGTGGGTTGTATTTTACAATGCATTTATTTTTCATTTAAACATTTTCATTTAATTAATTACACTGCAAAAAAATGCAGAAAAATATTCTTACTTAGTATTTTTGGCTTTTTTCCCAGTACAATATCTAAACATTCTTAAATCAAGATACATTTGAGATGCAAAATGACTTAAGATATTAAGCCTTGTTTACTGAAAAAAATCATCAAAATTAAGTCAGTTTTTGCTTAAAATAAGAACAAATATTTGTCAATAGGGTCAGAAAATGACTTAAGATATTAAGCCTTGTTTACTGAAAAAAATCATCAAAATTACATAAAACATTGTTTTATGCATGAACTCACTTAATTTTTCAGTATTTTGAATCTCAGGTAAATATGATTTAAGAATGTTTAGATATTTGCACTGGAAAGCAAGACAAAAATATTGAGTACTTAAATGATTTCTGCAGTGCATTTAATAAATGAAAACATTTAAAATTATAAATAAATAATTTTTTTAATAAAATCCATTAAAATACATATATTAAATATATTACCCATAAAAACACTCATATTAAATATTTAACACTTACTATTAATATAAATATAAAAGAAAACATATAATATAAAATTATAATAAAAATCTATAATATATAACAATTATAATATAATACAAAAAATAACAAAAAATTATAAAAAATATAAATAATAATTTTAGGGGATACTTCAAGAAAATGGTTTAGCTTAAAGTCACCCGGCTGACAAAAGTTTGGGAATCCTTGCTTTAGTGAATCGGATACAATATCAATGGGTGGACATCATTCTCAGTGAATTCACTTCCTTAATGTGACGTAAAAGCAGCTCGTCATTAAATTAAATTACCATCACACACACGATGTGACTAATGAATGTGACTGTATAACACACACACACAAACACACACACACACACACACACACTCTCACACACACACACACCCGGCGTCGTCCTCCGTGTTTCCCAGCGGCAGCAGACGAAACCAGCCCTGCAGCAGAGGAGATCTCTGCAGACACGACAGAGGGATTTCCACCTGTACAACCCAAAAACACAAAGCGTGCATTCAGTACAGTTCACCCAAAAATAACAATTCCCTTTCAGTCGGTCACTCTCGACGTCACATCGGACCCTGTGTGTGTTGCAGACGGCCATCTCCCCTGTGCGCTTCAGCACATTAAAAGAGCAATTTCCAGCTAAAAGAGCTTCATGGGTGGAACGTCTTTTTAAAGATTTCTTACCATCCGTGTGTTTATGGGTGCGGTCGTTACCTGGCGCTGGGTGATGGTCACGATCGCTGCCTCTCGTGCCTGGGCATGAAGCACGCTGAGGTGGCTTTCGTGGATGACTCATGCTCCCAGCATGAGTGGCAGTGGAGCGGTCGGTTGCGATGCAATTGTGTCCAAATGCCGCTACCACTTGGCGGGGCAAACCGTTGCTCCCATCCCGGGCCTGTAGGCACTCGTCGGCCTTGATCGGCAGTGCTAATACGGCCTGTGGAGAAGCTGCGTCCGCCTTACACGCTTCGGCGTTATTGCAAGTGCACCAGGCTAAGGCACTGAGGGACTTGCACAAGGGTGGTCACGACCCGGAAGTTCTCAAAGAACTCCGCACCGCGACGGACCTCGCGCTACGAGCGACGAAGGTTACGGCGCGG
>NW_015542367.1:499129-505543 GCF_001515605.1 Sinocyclocheilus anshuiensis | reverse complement strand
CAAGGTCAGGGAGGACGAGGAGCAGGTCCTGTTGGTGGCACCCTATTGGCCTACCTGGACCTGGTTCCCGGAACTAATGCTCCTCGCGGCACCCCCTCCTTGGCCGATTCCTCTGAGGAAGGATCCCCTTCAGGGAACGAGGGTTACCATACGTAACCGAGACGTTCTCTCATCATCATGTTTTTAGGGGAACAATGCCTTTAACATTCATTACAAACACAATGGTCAAAGTGTTTCAGAAACAGCAAAATGTGTTTCCAATGTAGCTTATAGCCACATTTTCTCGTCTTAAGATTTTTGCACATCTTGGCGTTTCCACCCAGCGTTTTTTAATGCAATATCCCAAATTTTGCATATGTTTCCAAAGATGCATGGATGGAAACAGCTTGCTGCAAAAACGTGTTTCCATCATATTTTGATTGATGTGCATGCACAAAAATTATCTGCCTCAAATGAGCACTTAATTTTATTTTTATGCAAAGGTAAAGATTTTATGCACATCTTTGCATTTCCATACGGCATTTTTTTTTAATGCAATATCCCAAAGTTCACATGAAAATGCATGCATGGAAACAATTAATTACTGGAGTGGATGTTAGTTCGTTATTTAAAAGTATACTTATTTGAAATTATTTAAATGAATGGTTATAAAAAATGATTTGAGTAATTTAAACAATCGACCGACTGTCAGCTCACCTTTCCCAGAAAGTCGTTCTTGCCCACCATGTCCCAGTCCCAGACCTCCACCATCACGCTTCCACCCTCATCATGATCACCTTCATCCAAACTCAACTCCAGAGTCTCATCCCAGTGCGGGAACCGCGTCTTCTTTATGATCTGACCAAACAGCCTGATATTATGACACTTGCAGATGAACACGGTTATGAGGCATCGATTTTAAGACTGATAAAGGGATCATGCAACTTTATTTTGTTTAAATACTGAGTGTTTTTATTTTTTACGGTGAACTATTACAATAGTAATATTTCTTATATTGTTTAATATTTTTATTTAGAAATACAAACAACAACAACAATATTTATTTATTTATTTTTAAGTAATACTGATATGTAATCACAAAGCCCTTCAAATAAGCACAACAAAAGATATTAAGTCATACTACAGAAAACTACAGTTCAGTTCAATTAACAACAACAGAAACTTTAAAATGGTCCAAGAACTGGTAACTTAAACAGGGTTCGTACAGATACTGTAAAATAAAATTCCAGGACTTTCAAGGACTTGCACTACTTTTTTGGTTTTCAAGGACTAAAATCAGATCTCACTTATCAATCAATGTTGTTATTATCTTTCAAATTCTAATAAATAAACTAATAAAACAAAATGGTACACATAAAGTGCAGCACATGCAAAGAATGCAATGGCTGTGGCAAATCTAACATTTGAAAGGATACTATGGCAAAGTTATCGCTTTCCTTATTCAAACTGATTTTTTTCATGAATATATGATTGACCTGAAGAATGAAAGCTATATCATACATTTGGAAAATTATGAGCTTTATCATGCTCTTAGACACTAGGGGTGTGACAATACACTTAGCTCACAAGGTGAGACAAAGTGCAGATACTTGGCTCACTAGAGTGAGACAATGTTTTAATACTTTAAGAAATTTTCAAATGACAAAATATTTGTCTTTTAATCACAAAAAGTAAAACAATGCACTTGTATAACTAATCTAGTGCTTAACTAATGATTATTTTGCTAATCAAGTAATCTGATTATTTTGACAAGCGAGTAATCTGATATTTTTTAGTAATACAAATAGAACTAAGTGGAAAAACAGGCTTTAATATGACTATATTTATATGTAAAGTAACGATGAGGCAATAATAATTGGCCTCAAATAAAGTATCAAAACCAAGTACATGGTTTTATTGAACAACATTGTTGAATACATAATGTAATATGCCTATATTATAACAAATATCTGCAGAGGGCGCCAACGGCCTGGTGATGTTTCATGTATTTCAACGACATTTAAATCCATTTAATTTTAATATTTGGCCAGATGCAAAATCGGAAACTTTAATTTTGAAATCGCGATGTACAATACATTTAGAAATATGTTGATGTATTCTCCTGTGTTGGCATAGGTTTAAATGATTTACGTTACAAATCAAGTGAGTTTTCCCAGATGAACGTTAAGCAACACTCACCGCATATGCAGAGGAAGAGTTTAGCCCCTTTCACACATACAGTCTTTACTGGTAAATTACCGTTAAGAGATCATGTGTGAACAGGACCTTTTCAAAAATCCCGGTAAATTTGTTCTGGCAATCATATCGTTCTTATGGAGATGACGTGATTACTCTGAGCTGTTTACAAAGCTCCGCTGCTTTTTTAATAGCTTTTCTATGTAAATATGATGCTAGATGGAAATCTTTGACCATTGCGCCTCGCAGCTTTTTCAATGTGTCGCGCTCCAGACACAGGCTTCTTTTCCATTTATCAGCTGCAACTCTGCAATTGGATACTATTATGCACGTCTCGTGTTTATAGGAGCAAAAACTTCTGATTGGCTAGTAATGTTAGTTTGGTTGAGAGTGAAAGCTGTGTTCCTCTCATACATTGGTAAGCGAACTCATGAACTCGAACGTGATATAAACAAGTGTTTTTAAATGTAGGACGACTATCTTTTTTTCTCCCGCAGCCAAACGCCGCACGCCGGAGATCCGGCACGGTGCCGGGGAACTTTAAGCTTTGACTATTGCTATTATAATATTTCACTGTAAAACAAATTGAGTATTCAAGAAAAATATAATAATAATAACTTTACAGTACAACTGTAAAATTACAATATTAATATAATTATTATTATTATTATTTTTTAGTCATATTGATATATAATCACACACTTGTTGGGCCAAATTGTACAGCCCAATAAACAAGCACAACAAAAGATATTAAGTAATAAATATTAGTATTGTAATTTTACAGTTGTACTGTAAAATAAAATTATTATTATTATTATTAAATTTTTCTTAAATGCTCATTTTTTATTTTTCAGTTAAATATTACAATATTTATTTATTATTTTGTAATAATAATCATAATAAAATAATGAAGATGATTATGTTTATTGTTATGATTATTGTAAAACAGGCTTTAATATGACTATATTTATATATAAAGTAACGATGAGGCAATAATAATTGGCCTCAAATAAAGTATCAAAACCAAGTACATGGTTTTATTGAACAACATTGTTGAATACATAATGTAATATGCCTATATTATAACAAATATCTGCAGAGGGCGCCAACGGCCTGGTGATGTTTCATGTATTTCAACGACATTTAAATCCATTTAATTTTAATATTTGGCCAGATGCAAAATCGGAAACTTTAATTTTGAAATCGCGATGTACAATACATTTAGAAATATGTTGATGTATTCTCCTGTGTTGGCATAGGTTTAAATGATTTACGTTACAAATCAAGTGAGTTTTCCCAGATGAATGTTAAGCAACACTCACCGCAGATGCAGAGGAAGAGCTTAGCCCCTTTCACACATACAGTCTTTACTGGTAAATTACCGTTAAGAGATCATGTGTGAACAGGACCTTTTCAAAAATCCCGGTAAATTTGTTCTGGCAATCATATCGTTCTTATGGAGATGACGTGATTACTCTGAGCTGTTTACAAAGCTCCGCTGCTTTTTTAATAGCTTTTCTATGTAAATATGATGCTAGATGGAAATCTTTGACCATTGCGCCTCGCAGCTTTTTCAATGTGTCGCGCTCCAGACCCAGGCTTCTTTTCCATTCATCAGCTGCAACTCTGCAATTGGATACTATTATGCACGTCTCGTGTTTATAGGAGCAAAAACTTCTGATTGGCTAGTAATGTTAGTTTGGTTGAGAGTGAAAGCTGTGTTCCTCTCATACATTGGTAAGCGAACTCATGAACTCGAACGTGATATAAACAAGTGTTTTTAAATGTAGGACGACTATCTTTTTTTCTCCCGCAGCCAAACGCCGCACGCCGGAGATCCGGCACGGTGCCGGGGAACTTTAAGCTTTGACTATTGCTATTATAATATTTCACTGTAAAACAAATTGAGTATTCAAGAAAAATATAATAATAATAACTTTACAGTACAACTGTAAAATTACAATATTAATATAATTATTATTATTATTATTTTTTAGTCATATTGATATATAATCACACACTTGTTGGGCCAAATTGTACAGCCCAATAAACAAGCACAACAAAAGATATTAAGTAATAAATATTAGTATTGTAATTTTACAGTTGTACTGTAAAATAAAATTATTATTATTATTATTAAATTTTTCTTAAATGCTCATTTTTTATTTTTCAGTTAAATATTACAATATTTATTTATTATTTTGTAATAATAATCATAATAAAATAATGAAGATGATTATGTTTATTGTTATGATTATTGTGATGACAGTTATTATTATTATTATTTTATAGTCATATTGATATATAATGACAAAAGCAGCCCTACAAGTGCAGCAAACAAGGAGCATTAAGCACATTTTTATCCGAAAAATCACAAGATTTTGGATTTTTTTTTTCTCCAAATCATGGGTCTCCAATATAAGGAGAAGGAGGGAAGTAAAAACTGCACACAAACGGTTCTGGCATGTATTGTGAATGTTTTGAACATGCAAAAAACATGAGTTTCAGTGGAGGAAAAGCTTTTCATTGAATAGTGACATAGATTTGGGTCTGTTCCTCATATAAAGAGATCACATGACGTCAAAAGGCTTTGAATATAATGCACAAGTTGTATGAACCACATCATGGTGCTTTAATGATGTTTTTGTCTGTTTTGTAGCTTGAGAAACCCTGGTAACTGTATGGAACTGAAGATAGACGATCTCACCGATGTCTCAGCGCTCAGGTTGTTGTAGATGATTCTGGTGAACGGATCAGAGGTACCGGAAATATCACGCGGAGCCAAATCACTGTAACGACAAAAACACACAGCGCTCAACGATTCAGACAGACAGACAGAGTTGGGTAGATTACTTACAAATTGTAATCCGTAACTGATTCCAAATTACATGACAAAAATTGTAGTTAGTAACGTAATCTATTACATTACACATTTTATGTAATATAATCAGACTACTTTTGGATTACTTTTAGATTACTTTTGACCTAACTCGTTTATCACATTGATTTAAATATGATAATTTTGTACCATATTGATATAAAAATACAGAGAGAAAGAAAATATATTCCATTCGTTGTTATTAACAACATGAAGTGCATTAAACATTAGAAGTCGACCGATGTATCGGTTTTGCCGATTAATCGGCACGATAGTTGATTGCTGGAACTATCGGCATGGATTGCCGATGGAGTTTTTCCAGGTTGCGTCCGTTGCTGGAGCAGCTGAGAAGCTCCGCTGTCATTATACAGTACGAGAGCGAGAGAAGGCCTCTAGAGGTGGAAATCACTGACAGCATGTGCTGTTTGTTTTGACACGTGACACTGCGCGCTGCACAGAGCGGACACTTCAGATGTGCGGATTTAAAACAGACAAGGAAACGGTGTGTACACATTATACTGTAGTGCATGTTATCATATTATTACTAAGTAATTAATTTGTTGACTGTATGCTGCATTAGTGGAGAAAGAACAGCAGTACGTTTTCTCTCAAGGCTGAGAGGACGCGAACATTAGCAGCACCTCAAGCCGTTAAAACAATGTGACAAAACACACGCAAGTCTGACGCAAATGCGTAATGTCATGATTGTTAAACATCCATTTGCGTTAGTTTATATCCAGCTGGCAAATGCATTTGTTATCCAGCGAAGTTGCAGATTTAAAGCTGTGACGTGAGAAAGATACTGATATGTTGATTCAGCCACAGAAATCCTGCCGCACCACAGAGTGCCATTCACACAGTTTTACATTAAATTACATATTTGTCCCAAATCGTTGTTAATGTACATAATGACTTTAAAATTGTGTATTGTGTATTTTTTCAGTGAAACATTGAAACGTCTTTCTGTGGCTCTATGCTTCATATAGAGAGCTATAATATAGATCACGTTTTTTCTTTCCGTTTTGCTCTGTTTTTTTAAACACTGAACTTAAAACTCATGTATGCCGCTTTTTGATCATTCTTGAAGTGAACTTTTGCCCGGCTGGTGATTAAACAAATTGTTTAAGGCCGCTGCTTGAACTGAACGCGACGCGTGTGTGATCCCTGATATCTGCGAGTTCTAGACGCAGTGCTGCGCTTTTTGCCCAGTGTGCCACTGCCATATTTTGTTATTTTGATTATATAATCATCACGTGTTCTAGAATAGAATCAATTAAAGTGTGAGAGTATACATACAATATCCATATGTATGTCATTTCAATGCTATGGCCTTTGTGTAGATATTTAAAGATGGCCATCTT
>NW_015542367.1:498848-498987 GCF_001515605.1 Sinocyclocheilus anshuiensis | reverse complement strand
TGATTACAGATAGCCTGGGATTACACAAGATTTGTATTTTAAAGACAACCAGTTCGAAGGGAGAAATAATTTCTTAATATGAAATTAGAAGAGTATGACAATTAGAGATTAGACCGTACAGAAATTGAAATCTACACGA
>NW_015542367.1:493899-498793 GCF_001515605.1 Sinocyclocheilus anshuiensis | reverse complement strand
ATTTTTTTTTTAATTATCTATTTGTGTTTAAGTATTACTTTGTTCTGATTTTTCTTTATTGCCAGGCTTTATTGTATGTAGCCTAATGAGTTTGGGTTTTGTTAATTGGGGAAATGATCCTGCACAATATTAATTTGTGCCGAATGGGACTGTTTTCTGCACACTTGTTATTCTTTGTAGAAAATTCCAATATTAAAAATTTATAATAAAAAACATGATGAGCAAGAAAACATAAACACAAAACAGATTTATGTCTCATAGCACCGTAAAGTTAATCTCTGCGGTCAGAAATAACCAAAGTGATGCTCAGACTTGAATTTCTGCATTCATCTTCATCTTTAATAATCACACGCTTACCTTTGTGTTGAGCAGCGATCACGTCTTTACTCAGGGAGATTTTACCAATCACATCATCATGACTGCGGCATGAGAAACGATATGAGATGCTTGTTAATGTTCAGAAGATTTCCATATTAAACCACCAGCATGATCATCATCAACTCTACAATTACAGACATTATGAAACACAGATAAACAGATATCGAATCAAAGACGTGGTCATCACACCATCTGCGTGTTTGTGTGAGCAAATGTTCTGCTGCGTGAATGTGAATGTCTTCATTTACAAACACCGCATGAGTTCATCACATGACGTGAGTCTCTACAACACAAACACCAGCAGAAGACTAGCGGCTAACAGGAGCCAGCGCTAACAAAACATTCTTATAACCATATTCAAATATGATATATGCTCTCAGAAAACGTTTTTACAACAACATTCTCAAAATGTCCTTATGATGTTGTTTGTGCTCGATGAACATTCTAAACAACATCAAAGACGTGGTCATCACACCATCTGCGTGTTTGTGTGAGCAAATGTTCTGCTGCGTGAATGTGAATGTCTTCATTTACAAACACCGCATGAGTTCATCACATGACGTGAGTCTCTACAACACAAACACCAGCAGAAGACTAGCGGCTAACGGGAACCAGCGCTAACAAAACATTCTTATAACCATATTCAAATATGATATACGTTCTCAGAAAACGTTTTTACAACAACATTCTCAAAATGTCCTTATGATGTTGTTTGTACTCGATGAACATTCTAAACAACAGTTTTGTAACCTTTAAATAACATTCTAGTCATGTTCATAGAATATTAAAAATAAACATTCAAAAAATGTTACATTTTGGGTTAAAATAAAATTAATAGAACGTTTAAGAAACATTTTAGTAATCTTTAAATAACGCTATAATCACAACAACAAACCTAGAAATTTTAACGTTATTAGAATATTAAAAAATAAATGCTCAAGTAACATCATATTTTGGGTGAAAATGAAATTAATTAGTGGAACGTTTAAGAAACATTTTTGTAACCTTTAAATAACGTTCTAATCATGACAAGAAACTGGACATTTTACCATTCTTAGAATACTAAAAATAAATGTTCAAATAATGTTACATTTTGGGTGCAAATAAAGTTAGTACAATGTTGTACCAAAGAAAGTTTGGTAACACTTTATTTTAAGGTGTCCTTGTTACACGTTACATCTACATTTAAGGTTTCAAATACGTTTTTGTCATTCAGTGTAGCACGTATAGTTATGTAAAAATTCAAACAACATGCTTATTCTGACCTGTACATATTAAAATATATAAAAGAATAAGTGAGCATATTAAATTTGATTGGGTTTTAAATGAGTAAAAAATTCTTACTGACAAATGGGCAAAACCTAGGATAGTAGCAAATTAAAAAAATGTAAAATAACAACTAATTAGCATTTGGGGTAAAAGTAATAAGTTTTTTAATATGTCATAAATTGATTTTTGTTGTAAATATGCCTGACAAGATTGTTACACTGAATGACATTTTAGTGGGTGTCTTCTGTAAATCAGGGAAAAATGTATGATATTTATTTTTTGCTCAGAAAAACAAAAACAAAAATACAATCACATTAAACAGAAAACGTTTGAATTCAAATTTTTTTTTTTGGAAAAACAACAATTTAAAGCAGTATTGTTTTTATGCTCAATCCCTTTTTCGTCTTTGACCCATGTACTTACTATTATAATAACAATTAATTATGCATAATTACATGCAAGTAACCCTAATCCTAACCCTATAGTAAGTAGTTAATTAATATTACTCAGTACTTAAATGTATGATTACACTGTAACAAGGACACCTTAAAATAAAGTGTAAGCGAACGTGTTTGTAATCCTTAACTAACGTTCTAATCACACCAAGAAAAGAAAATTTGACATTCTTAGAATATTAAAAATAAACATTCAAATAATGTAATATTTTGGGTGAAAATAAAGTTAGTAGAACATTTAAGAAATGTTTTAACCTTTAAATAACGTTATAATTGCAACAAGAAAACTGGACATTTTAGCGTTTTCAAATATTAAAAATAAATGTTCAAATAACATTATATTTTGGGTGAAAACGGGAAAGTTTAGCGTTCTTAGAATATTAAAAATAAACACTGAAATAATGTTATATTTCGAGGTAAAAATAAAATGAGTAACACGTTTAAGAAACGTTTTTGTAACATTTAAATAACGTTATAATTGTGACAAGAAAACTGGACATTTTAGCGTTCTTAGACTATTAAAAATAAATGCTTAAATAACGTTTTTTTTTTTTGGTGAAAATAAAGTTAGTAGATACGTTTTTGTAACCTTTAAATAACGTTCTAATCGTGACTAGAAAACAATAAAGATAGTAGAACGTTGTAATGAAACATTTATTTGAAGACAACGTTCCCACAACGTTTTTAGAAGCTAAATGTGTTCCACTGCTGTTGGTTTACTCATGCATTCATCTCTTCTGGACTGAGATGCTTCACAAACGCGTTTATCACGAATCACGCTTGTTACCCAATCGTGTCTTCATCCATGACGTAAAAGGTGAGCGTATGGAAGCCCATCGGCAGATGAAGGGTGTATTCCTCGCCCCAGAACGGATTCAGGTTTCTCCAGACGGTGGCGGTTCTGGACGGGACACAGAAAAGATGTTTTACTGAACACTTTCCTGTGCTTCATGCGGCACGGAGCCAATTTGCGTACATTTAATACCTGCATTCGAGCCTGAATTAGAATCTGCCTAGATACAGAGAACAATTTAAAGGGCCATAAGTGACGAGGATGGAAAACAATCAATCAATTCACCCAATTTCTCAAAGGGAGGCCTGATCATTTCCATTTCAAAAGACACAACGCTTTTTAAATATGCACCACACCAGGTGTGCTGTTCATCTATCAACTATCACAATACAGCATCTGAAAGCAACACGACACGCAATGCACTGACTCTTTCACACACACATCATTTCTGGGGAGGGGGTTGTGATTAGTTAGTTGTTCTCCATGGTAACCAGCTGATGTTGTAAAGTGCATCATCACAGCATCAGTGTCAAACAATCAATAACCAATACAACACCACTTACTGATCAAGCCAATTAATCATCATGCATGCAATCAATAAATCAATGATTAATCAGGATGATTAATTGATCTTTCAAAACATGAACAAATGCAATAAATGACCTGCTTGTGTGTGCTTTCGTGAACATATAGCACATATAGCCATATAAATGACGACAAACCTTACGTCTACATCTATTTTTTTTTATTTGGACTAACTGACTACAAACTAACTGTAAAATATAACTTTTTGCATCTTTAGAATTACAGAAACATAATTACAAATCAGTTTTACAATCGAGGCCATCACCAAATGTGTTGCCAGATTTAGTTCACTTCTAGAGGCAATTTTCTGCCCAAAATATAACTAAACTGATTAATGTGGCTTCAAGATACTTGAAGCCACATTAGTGAGCTTTTATATTTAATTTGTTAGCACTATCAGCTCACACAAACCTGCTGACATCACTAGATTTAATATAACCCCTGATTTAGCCATTTTATGCGCCTTTCAATCAGTGAGGAACACTTGTTGCTTTTTCAGATTTATAAAAAAAAAAAATTACTTTATTAAAAAAAAACATTTTTACTTTATTTGAAAGTTTTGTTCGATTTGAACTATTTCACAATTACAACAAAAAAAATACTTTATTTTAAAAAACAATTTTACTTTATTTTAAAGTTTTGTGCGATTTAAGCTATTTCACAATTACAAAAAAAAATATTTACTTTATTTAAATAAAGGAACGTTTTGTCAGATTGTACCTATTTCACAATTACAAAAAAAGTATTACTTTACTTAAATTAAAAAAAAAAATTTTAAGGATAGTTTTGTCCGATTTGATCTATTTCAAAATTACAAATTTTATATATATTATTTACTTAATAAAAAAACTTTTTTTCTCTTTTTAAAGGAAAGTTTTGTCAGCTATTAATACTATTTACCTTAAAAAAAAAACATTTTTCTTTTTAAGGAAAGTTTTGTTAGATTTTATCTATTTCAGAATTATTAAAATATTATTTACTTTATTTAAAAACATTTTTTTTTTCTTTTTTTATTGAAAGTTTAGTCAGATTTGTATCTATTTCGGAATTATACAAAAATATTATTTACTTTATTTACAATTTTTTTTTTTTACATTTGAAGGAACATTTTGTTAGATTTGAGAGCCCGGTCTCATGAAAATGTGTATAAATAGTACGCCAAATAAAAACGAAAACTTGTGGTATTGATACGCAAAAATGGACTTTGGCGTGCATATAATACGCAGTTTTCGCGTGCATATGATACGCATCTACCCCACAACCCTAAACCTACCCATCGTGTAGCATATACACGCCAAAGTCCATTTTTGCATATCAATACCATGAGTTTTCGTTTTTATTTGGCGTACTATTTATACACACTTTCATGAGATCAGGTTGGACTTGATCTATTTCAGAATTCAGAATTGTGTTC
>NW_015542367.1:469959-492857 GCF_001515605.1 Sinocyclocheilus anshuiensis | reverse complement strand
CACACACACACAGGTGAGAATGTGACACTCACCTGGCCACGACCTCATTGTCAACTTTGATGATGCAGTACGGATCACTGGTCCCAGAACTTGACAAAAACACACATCATCCTCATGTCAACAGCATAATGACGACAGAGTACTAGATCAAACACTTGAGAACATTCTCAGAACGTTCTGGCAAGTTCTCTCATACTTATGAACGGTTTTCCAGTAACTTTAATAGAACATTTGTTTGAAGTTTTTTAATAACATTCTCGAAACGTTAGCTCAAAAACATTATTTATACGATGCTCACAGAACGTTTTAGTTTTTCAAATGTTACTTGCCTACTTACTAATCGTTTTAGAATGTTCACTGGACATTCAAAAGTAATGTTGTTGTAATGTTTTCACAATTATAAAATGGAATGTTCGCTTAACCAAGAAAAAAAAAAAACATGTTTAAAACATAAATGAGACATTTTAGTTGGATGTTGGTCTAATGTTTTTTTAACGTTACATTTTAATGTTTTGAACGTTCAGAGAACATTCAGAAATAACATTTTCATAACTTAATAGGAATATTACCAGAACATTCTGTCATAGTTATGTACAAATGGTTTTCCAGTAACATTAATAGTACGTTTATTCAATGTTATCTGGTCTTTAATAACACTCAGTGTTGGGGGTAACGCATTACAAGTAACGCAAGTTACGTAATCAGATTACGTTTTTCAAGTAGCAAGTAAAGTAATGCATTACTTTTAAATTTACAATGAAATATTTGAGTTTTCTCATGTATTGACTGCAGCTCTCCTGTCGTCATGCTGAGAGAAATCAGGAGTGAGTGCAGATGTGTGTGTGTGTGAACACAATGTTACTCATCACACTTGCACAAAAACAGATTCAGTATTCCTCAAAATGTATAAAGCCGTGAAATGCAAACTCAGAATGTGACGCAACCATGCAATAATTAAATATATTAAATAATACAAATATCCTTTATGTATTTAATCCCATTTTATCAATGTCTTTGCTGCTGAACTTCAATGCTCCAATTAAACCATGCTAAGCAAAAATGACTTTAAATAAACATAACATTTATGTTGAGAGGTTTGTTTGAGCGGCGCTGTCTGTACAGACATGAATTTACATTTCATCCAGCCTGAGGCTTATTCATTTCACTTTTGGCACTTTTTTACATTTGCCAAAATAGAATTTTTTATATTAAAAACAAGCAAGCAAGCCCAGCCCAGATTTAAAAAGTAACGCAAAGGTAACGCAACGCATTACTTTCCGTAATTTGTTAATTTTTTAGGGAGTAACGCAAAATTGTAACGCATTCCTTTTAAAAGTAACTTTCCCCAACACTGATAACATTCCCATTGTTTTATAACAGAGGACATTAACAAGTAACGTTCCCATAATGTTTGCAAAATTAACAGCATGACCAAGGAAATAAAATAAAAGATAGTAAAAAAAAAAAAAACCGTTCAGAGACCATTCAGAAATAACGTTTTCAACGTTGAAGCCAAACATATTTCTGTGAGCAGGAAACATTTGTGATCAGTAGCATAACTCTCACGAGAGCCAGGCTCTTTTGCGTGAACTTACACGTCTTTTGCAGGCAGATTGCGTCCCTCGACGATGCGAAAGTAGAGAGAAGTGTTTCTGGCCATGATGAGAGGAGCTCATGTCACTGAAGATCTGCAGGACTGGATCAGAGCTGGTCAAACCCCGAGAAGCATCATGATCAAAAACCTGAAGCTCAGATCAGGAGGGATGAAGACACTTAGATAAAAACCTAATCTAAAAGACATGGCATGAATTCAATTATAACGTCGCCTGCAAGATCCAAAAAGAAGTCAAATAAAGCATATCTTCAATGCAATAACTATATCATGATGTTCAGGTGATGATATGATCAGATCCGCTCTGGAGTTTCACACCGGCTTCACCTGCGTAAATCCAGATCCATTGATCCTGCGCCCATCGATGCACTCGATCAGTTATGCATCGGTGCCGTTAATGTTTTCTGTAGTCATTATGCGATCTAGATGCATTATTGTCATTGCAACAGTGCGTGAGTCGTGATGCCTCTGTCTCTGTTCTCGGGTGATGATGAGATGATGATGATGATGAGGCTTCAGTGATGCTGATGAGAAACTGAGTGAACAGCGACATCTGCTGGTGAGCGACGCACAGTGCAGCGTCCTGCTGCTGTAACCACAGAAACGTCGTTCACATCACAACGTTATACTACAGTATATAACATTCCCAATATACTGTATATATACATACACACTGCCGTTCAAAAGTTTGGGATCAGTACGATTTTTAATGTATTTTTTTTTTAAGAAGTCTCTTCTGCTCATCAAGGCTGCATTAATTTGATCAGAAATACAGAAAAAAACATTAATATTGCGAAATATTATTGCAATTAAAAATAATGGTTTTCTATTTTAATATACTCTAAACTGTAATTTATTCCTGTGATGCGCAGCTGTATTTTCAGCATCATTACTTCAGTCTTCAGAGTTACATGATCTTCAGAAATCATTCTAATATGCTGATTTATTATCAATATTGGAAACAGATTTTCTGCTTAATATTTTTTTTGGAACCTGTGATACTTTTTTCAGGATTCTTTGATGAATAAAAAGATCAAAATAACAGCATTTATTTAAAATAGAAATCTTTTGTAACAATATACACTACTGTTCAAAAGTTTGGGGTCAGTAATTTTCTTTCTTTCTTTCTTTTTTTTCTTTGAAAGAAAGTAATGCTTTTATTCAGCAAGGATGTGTTAAATTGATAAAAAAAAGTGATCATAAAGACTTATATTGTTAGAAAAGATTTCTATTTGAAATAAATGCTGTTTTTTTTAACTTTATTCATCAAAGAATCCTGAAAAAGTTATCACAGGACTGAAGTAATGATGCTGAAAATACAGCTGCGCATCACAGGAATAAATTACAGTTTAGAGTATATTAAAATAGAAAACCATTATTTTAAATTGCAATAACATTGTACAATATTACTGTTTTTTTCTGTATTTTTGATCAAATAAATGAAGCCTTGATGAGCAGAAGAGACTTATTTAAAACAAATATATATAGCTGGGTTGTAACTGATTACATATAATCTGGATTACGTAATCAGATTCCAAAAATGAATGCAATACAAAATAAGGAATAAGAGCTGCAGTATGTAACAATAAGTTGAACAAAAATATTAATTAAATATGAATTAAAACTTAGACATAATAATAAATCTATTATGTCTATGAATGAATTATTAAACTAAGAAAACTTCTAGACATATGAAAGAGCAGCCCCTCATGCTGAAGGACCTCAGGACGCCACTGGTGCGCATGCGCAAACTTGCACGCACAGTTCAAAAGAATTGTCACTTGAGTCTGTAATTTGTTATTATACATAATAAACATCAAACATACGTTCGTATTTAAACTCGACACGCCTTAAGCATCAGTCTTTTCCTCTCCAGAAGCCGAAATATAAAGCAGGCAAGAGTTTCGTTCAGTTGAATCTCTGTTTTTAGTGTCAGTTATAAGAGATTTACCATTTTACAAGCTGAAAAGACACTAACGATCAATAAATAATTCATATCGATTACGAAACTATCTATGTAATAATCATCACAATATTTTAAAGTATATTAAAATAGAAAACCATTATTTTAAATTGCAATAACATTGTACAATATTACTGTTTTTTTCTGTATTTTTGATCAAATAAATGAAGCCTTGATGAGCAGAAGAGACTTATTTAAAACAAATATATATAGCTGGGTTGTAACTGATTACATATAATCTGGATTACGTAATCAGATTCCAAAAATGAATGCAATACAAAATAAGGAATAAGAGCTGCAGTATGTAACAATAAGTTGAACAAAAATATTAATTAAATATGAATTAAAACTTAGACATAATAATAAATCTATTATGTCTATGAATGAATTATTAAACTAAGAAAACTTCTAGACATATGAAAGAGCAGCCCCTCATGCTGAAGGACCTCAGGACGCCACTGGTGCGCATGCGCAAACTTGCACGCACAGTTCAAAAGAATTGTCACTTGAGTCTGTAATTTGTTATTATACATAATAAACATCAAACATACGTTCGTATTTAAACTCGACACGCCTTAAGCATCAGTCTTTTCCTCTCCAGAAGCCGAAATATAAAGCAGGCAAGAGTTTCGTTCAGTTGAATCTCTGTTTTTAGTGTCAGTTATAAGAGATTTACCATTTTACAAGCTGAAAAGACACTAACGATCAATAAATAATTCATATCGATTACGAAACTATCTATGTAATAATCATCACATCACATCATCACATCACATTACATGATCACATCACATCATCACATCACATTACATGATCACATCACATCATCACATCACATTACATGATCACATCACATCATCACATCACATTACATGATCACATCACATCATCACATCACATTACATGATCACATCACATTACATGATCACATCACATTACATGATCACATCACATTACATGATCACATCACATTACATGATCACATCACATTACATGATCACATCACATTACATGATCACATCACATTACATGATCACATCACATTACATGATCACATCACATTACATGATCACATCACATTACATGATCACATCACATTACATGATCACATCACATTACATGATCACATCACATTACATGATCACATCACATCACATCATCACATCACATTACATGATCACATCACATCATCACATTTACATTACATGATCACATCACATCCCATCATCACATCCCAACATCACATCCCATCATCACATCATCACATCACATTACATGATCACATCACATTACATGATCACATCACATCACAGCATCACATCACATCATCACATTATATAATCTCTTAACATTACATCACATCATCACATCACATTATCACATTACATAATCTCTTAACATTACATCACATCATCACATCACATCATCACATTACATAATCTCTTAACATTACATCACATCATCACATCACATCATCACATTACATAATCTCTTAACATTACATCACATCATCGCATCACATCATCACATCACATTACATGATCACATCACATCATCACATTTACATTACATGATCACATCCCATCCCATCATCACATCGCATCGCATCACATCACATCACATCACATCACATCACATCACATTATCACATTACATAATCACTTAACATTTCATCACATCACATCACATTACATGATCACATCACATCACCGCATCACATCACAGCACCGCATCGCATCATCACATCACATCACATCATCACATCACATCACATCACATCACATCACATCACATCACCACATCACATCCATCAACATTACATCACATCACATCACATCACATCACATCACATCACATCACATCACATCACATCATTACATCGTCTTAAAAAGTATTAATTACACAAATTAAGGCCTTAAAAAGGTCTTAAATCAGAGCAGAACGTCTTAATTCATAAAGTCATGGCATTAAATATTACATGCACTACCAAAAAAATGAATATCATCCTCAGTGTTTTTGTTTTACAATGCAAATATCTAAACATCCTTAAATCAAGATACATTTATTGGACATGCAAATTGAAGATATGAAGTCTTGTTTTCTGAGAAAATGAACAAAATTATGTGAGTTTATGATTAAAACGAGCAAATACAGTATCTATCAATGAGTATGAAAACTTTCAAGAAAAGTACAGAAATAGATATAATAAAATGCATTACGGCAAATAGTTGAACGGATTTTGTAGTTTTCCTTCCAAATCTTCATGTATATAATGTTTAGTGATCGTTTGGCAGTGAAAACTCTTTCTGCTCACTCTGCTGTTGTAGTTGGAGAAATAAAGGTTTGTTTCAGCTCGTTTCAGCAGCATCTGTCCTACACCACGCTCAATGATCTGGCTCAAGCGCTCATCGATGGGACGGTGTATGAAATAATTCAAGGGCTGCTGGACATTCAACACCTGATGGAGTAAAACCTCTACAACCAGAGACAGAAACTACACTGCGAGCACAGAGGTGTGTGTGTGTGTGTGTGAGTGTTTCAGGCCATGCTGAAAACTGTAAGATGTTGACTGTGTGTGATCTGTCTGTGTGTGTGTGTGTGTGTGTGTGTGTTTCAGCTCTCAAGCAGGATTTGGTGCGGAAACACAAACAGGCTCTGCAGATGTGCAAGTATCACAATCTGGCCGTTCTGAAAACCAACCAAAGAGCAAAAACTGAGGTACGATGAAGTGTTGGTTAAGGTGGCTATATGTGCTCTGTGTCCTGGATATGTCCTGGCCGGGATTTCTAAGTTGCCTAAAATATCTGGTTTTTGGCTTTGTTTTCCTGTTTTCATTACAGTCATTACTTGTTGAAGGTAATCACTGAAAACTAGTTTGACCAATATTGTGCAGACAGGGCCTAAAATTAACACACCAAAGCACCAAATGCCAGTTGGCTGTTTTTTTATTTCTTTTTATTTTTATTAATTCTAACAATTCCTGGGAACATGATATGGTTTAGCATGATTATCAAATTTGCAAATGCTGTTTGAGTTTGAGTGGCTGATAAACATCTTTCTAAGTTTTTAACGAGAATGCTTTTATAAATGTTGTCAACTAAAGAAAAGCATTTCAAAAGAGGTTTATTATTATTATTATAACAGCATTCATTAACATGATAATAATAAATATTATTATTAATATTATTGTTTTAAATAGCAACATTAATAATAATAACAATAATAATAATAATAATAATAATATTTTAAATAACAACATTAATAATAAAATATAGATAAAATAGATAAAATAAATATAAATAAAAATTAATAATTATAATTATTATTATTATAATTATATAAATTAAATGTATTATCATTAAAACTTTTCAGTTCAATAGTATTATAGTGATATTTCTTCATTGATTTATTTTGGTACATGTTAGTATTATATTTATTTGGATGATAATATTTGTTTTCTTTAAAAAGTCTGTTTCAGACTTATCTTTAATAATCATATGAATTATGTTTGACTAATATTTTGACATTATAATAACAGTAATCATGTCCAATGTTATTTTATAATTTTATACTAACTATACAATATTTATTGTTTATTGTTATTTATTAATTATATTTTCTTTCTTTTTTTTTAGTTCAAGTTTGTCATGTCGTACTGTTAATATTAATATTGCCATTTTTATTATTTTTTTATTTTATTTTTATTTTATATTTATATTTCACTTTGATTTATATTTATTTCAGTTTAGTTTTGGTAATTTTTTAGTAAATTTCAAATTTTCATCGAAAATGTGACCATTTTGTATTTATATACTAACTATACATTATTTTTTTTATTATTTATTAATTATATTTTCAGTTTTTTATTTTTAGTTCACGTTTATGTCATGTCATACTGTTAATATTAATATTGTTATTTTTATTTTATATTTCTATTTCACTTTGATTTATATTTATTTCAGTTTTAGTTTTAGTAATTTTTAGTAAATTTCTAATTTTCATCGAAAATGTGACAGTATTGTATTTATATACTAACTATACATTGTTTATTATTACTATTTATTAATTATATTTTCAGTTTTTTATTTTTAGTTAACATTTATGTCATATCATACTGTTAATATTAATATAGTTATTTTTATTTTCTATTTCAGTTTTAGTAATTTTTAGTACATTTCTAATTTTCATCTAAATTGTGACAAAATGTTTTTTTTTTTTAAGTTCTAGGCATTGTATATAATCGACCAATCGTGCCACACGAGAAGG
This sequence comes from Sinocyclocheilus anshuiensis, assembly GCF_001515605.1. Lineage (NCBI taxonomy): Eukaryota > Metazoa > Chordata > Actinopteri > Cypriniformes > Cyprinidae > Sinocyclocheilus > Sinocyclocheilus anshuiensis. Next base: position 485,016 of record NW_015542367.1, on the reverse strand, counting down.
TGGGATCTACAGATCAAAACAATGCAAATACACATACAGTATATAACATGTATGAGGACTGTAGAGCAGGTCAACAGAAAAACGAAGCCAAAACCTTGGCATTTTTAGGAGGTGTCTGGGTAAAAGAGGACGTATAGTCACCGTAGTGTTAGTGTGTTTCTCTTGAGTCCATCAGCAAACACTGTCTCTCCGTCACCGTTTCAGGCTCTCGATCAGCGGGTGAAAGAAGAGCAGAGGATGACGGACGAGAAGGTCGTGTCTGAGATGATGCTGAAAGAATCGGACACCAGTCAAACTCCTCAGTTTCATCATGAAATAAGTGCGGATGATCTGTTTTGACTGCTGCAGGACGCTGGACCTTCAAAAGTGTTTATACAAATCTCTTTTAGATGATGATGATGGGCTGGAAATGTCTAACGTGAGTCGTGACAATGGACAACACTGAAGACGTGCCCACCACTTTTCTTTTGACATTAAATATCGTTTTGTAATTATATGAAAAACTGGTTTGCATCTGAGCTTGTTTGCACACAAACAGTGCGCTGTTATGATTTATGTTACATGTGAAGGGACCATATTTGTTTATTCTTGAATAAATAAAGTCTGCATTTATCGACTCTCATTTCTTTGAACATGATTTGCATCATTAAATCACAAACACACGGCTGACTGTCAGGTTTGCTTCATTGAATGTTCAGAGAGCATGTAAATAAACCCATTGATTGTAATTAATAAAGAATAATAGCTTTTGCTATAGAGATTTTTCATCTGTATATATATATATATATATATATAAGAAATGTTTTCAAATTTGAATTTATATTGGTGTACAAAGCATATATATTTATATATATACATACACATTACCGTTCAAAAGTTGGGATCAGTAAGATTTGTAATATTTTATTAAAGAAGTCTCTTCTGCTCACCAAGGCTGCATTTATTTGATCAGAAATACAGAAAAAACTGTAATATTGTGAAATTTTATTGCAATTTAAAAATTATATTTTTTTTATTTTAATATAGTTTCAAATATAATTTATTTCTGTGGTCAAAGTCTTGTTTTTTTTTCTTTTTAAGAAATGAATGTTTTTATTCAGCAAGGATGTTTAAAACTGATAAAAAGTGATAATAAAAGACTTACATTGTTAGAAAAGATTTCTATTTTAAATAAACACAATTATTTTTTACTTTATTTATCAAATAACCCTGAAAAAGTATCACATGTTCCAAAAAAAAAGCAGCAAAACTATTTCTAACATTGATAATAAATCAGCATATTAGAATGATTTCTGAAGATCATGTGACACTGAAGACTGGAGTAATGATGCTGAAAATACAGCTGCGCATCACAGAAATAAATTACATTTTAAAGTATATAAAATTTTAAAAAACATTATTTTAAATTGTAATAATATTTTACAATATTACTCTTTTTTTTCTGTATTTTTGGTAAAATAAATGCAGCCTTGATGAACAGAAGAGACTTCTTTAAAACACATTAAAAATATTGCCGATCCCAAACTTTTGAACAGCAGTGTATATATGTGTGTGTGCAATTTAATTTAAATTCAATTTACATTGATATTTTTAATATTTATATACAAATAAAATACTGTATATATATATAGTATTTAATTTGTATACAAGTATTTAAAAGTATTGATTTGTTAAAATATTTAATAAGTTTTTCTTATATCATCATGTGGTTAGTAAAATAAATAAATAATAAATAAAATACATTTTAAATATTTACATAGAGTTTTTTTTAATAAGACTATATTTAAAAAAAAAATGATGTAAGTGATAAAAATATTTAACCAGCCCCCTTTACATCTGAATCTTCACTGTGCCTTTTTATATTTATGCATTTTATATATATTCGCTCGAGCAGTTTAATTTGAACTGTTTAATGTGCATGCGATTTGTCAATCTGCCTGCTAAAATGATTAATGAAAACATGAGGCACATGTACTTTAAAAATATATATTTTTTCTGTCTGATTCAAGGAATGAGCTGCTTATATAAGGCAAAGGTTTTGAAATACCTTGGAGTACTATGGTGCTACCACAGTACAGTAAATCAGCTCTAGAGCTACATAAATGTATTCGATTTATTTGCTCTATAGTTAGTTTGTTCAGCTTTAAGCAGATGTCATGGAGCAGCCAGTGGGTGGCGCTGGTGAATCTCTCTCTAGCTAAAAGTGTTCATGGCAATGTTCCGAGTCATGCAGCGACTACCCAGCTGGATTTTCCAGTCATGTGTAAGTAGTTCATCTGTTTTCTCAGCTCTCTTTTCCTCTTAGGCAGGAGTGTGACGTGACCAAACGCAAAATGAATCTGTCATTTCTCTCTCATAGGAACCGATTCAATCGAGTCAGTTAGATGATTCATTGAAAAGCGTTCACAGAAAGTGTTCTTTTTAGAGTACAAATCATGTTTTTTTTACTGTTAATGTGTTCATGTTTGATGTTTTCAATAAATCTTGTGCCAGATCAATCTGCTTTGATTATTAAATTTGATAATGTAGTCAACAATATAGACAAACAATATAGACTGAAAAAATTGTTTTTGTAAATATTTTTCAAAATATACAACATTTTTTTTTGCTAAAATATATTTACGTAAATATATATTTTGTACCAATTATAAATATAAATATAGTTTTTTAAAACATTTTAAAATATATTTTTCCTCCATTTTTTTCAGTCCAAGAAAATGCAATGACGTATGTCACATTTGAGGAAAAACTAAACGTAGGCTACTGTAAGGTTTGAAATTACAGTTTGAAATATATTTTGGTATCCGAAATTTCATTTTTTTTTATTGGGCTTAATGTTTACAACATACATTTAGCATGTATTTAAAATATATTTTAAACAGAAACATTTTATTTTATTTAATTTTTTATTTTATTTTTGCTATTTGATATGGAGGACCAAAATAATGAGTGCCTTGTGTCTTTACAAACTACAGTAGCTTCACAAAAACGAATTTTGTGATTTTTCAACAGATCTTTCTTTCCCTGTTTTCCTCTTCTTTCATGTCATTTTCTTTCAGTGTTTCCACACTGTACAATTCTGTTAGGTGATTATAGTTACCTACTTATCATTTCTGTACATATGACTATAATCTCATGATTTATGACTATAATCTTGTTTTTTGTTTTTTTTTCTTCATTAGAATCATTGAAGAATCATTGATGGCAACAGAGAGATTATGGACATGAAAGACAGGCTGTGTTTGGAATAGCATACTGCTATACTATTCTTACTATTTCTGCACTATATATTATGCATACTGTGCTCAGAGAATTGTGAATTCTCTATATGCATGAAATATAAGGATGACTTAATCTTCCATTTGCAGTGTGCCGAATGAACCAGAAATAATATCAACTGTACTTTTAACTTCTTTCATAACAGCCAAAGTTGAATGCATTTAACACAAAAACTGGATTCCAAATGGAAGATAGGCATATTTATTTGCTTAATTATAACTGGACGGTTAAGCATCCAATTTAATGCGATAATGCAACACACTGTAGCGTAATACTGTTCAAAACTAATTGCATAATGTGTTGCTTCACATACTATTTCAAAAGACAGTATGCAGTGTGAACTGCTCAGTATGTAGTATGCTAGTTTTCCGTTCTGAACACAACCAGGATCATCAGATCTCTGGGGCCTTCAGGACGAGGGAAAATCACAGGTACACTTTTATTGTCCTTTAACAAGCAGCTTGTGGACGTAAATGTGCTCTTGTGCGCGAGCAAACTAGATTGAGCCGCTGCTGATTTCTGCTAGTTTTCTGTCGTTATTGTGGGATTTTCTCATGAGCCTGTGATGTTCTTTACTGAGAGGTTTCTCTTTCGTTGCTCAGGAGTTCTCAGTTGTAATTATTTGTCACACGTTATAGAGTATAGAGCTAATAAAGTAGCTTGTATCATTTGTTCTTGAGAGAATGTGATGAGAAATGCTTGAGTTCATATAGATAGCTAAAATTAAAATATTGCAGCTAGTTGCCAAAGCAACATTACTAATTTTCATTTAGTTCAACTTGATGCACGGAAATTAAAAACAGAGAAAGTTTGTTGTTACTTGAAATAAAATAAACATTAATAAAATAAAATAAAACACTTTTATTTCAGCTCGTTGTCAAAGCAACTTGATGCACTAAAATTAAAACAATAAAAAAGATTTTTATTACTTGAAATAAAATAAAATATAACAATTAAATATTTCAGCTAGTTAAAAACAGAAAGTTTTTTGTTACTTGAAATAAAATAAAGATTAATAAAATAAAATAAAACACTTTTATTTCAGCTCATTGCCAAAGCAACATTTCTCATTTAGTTGAACTTGATGTACTAAAATGAAAACAATAAAAAATATTTGTGTTACTTGAAATAAAATAAATGCTAATAAAAACAAAATAACATTTAATAAAATACTAAAATAAGATAAAATATAAAACACTTATTTCATTTCAGCTTGTAGGCATAGCAACATTTCTTATTAATTTAACTTGATGTACTAAAATTAAAACCATAAAAATGATTTTTGTTACTTGAAATAAAATAAACGTTAATAAAAATGACATAAATTGTAAAATAAAATATAATAAAATACTAAAATAAAATAAAATGTAAAAAAACCTTTATTTCAGCTCATTAGCAACATTTCTCATTTTCTTTTAGTTTAACTTGATGTACTAAAATAACTAAAAGTGAAATAAAACACAATAAAAAAAGCATATATATACTGTATTAAAAAAAAAAACAATAGGCTAACTAATAAAAATGACAAAAAACCACAAGAAATTTCCTCTATTATAAAATAAAAATAAAATAAAATAAAAACATTGACAAATCTGAGCACATTGTTGAAAATCTCACGTGAAACACTAAATGAGACACACGTGAGATTACGGTGGGTTTTTTCTCAGGAGAAACTTCTGAGACTCATTTGTTCTCCATTGAATCTCACATGCTGTCTAGGAGAGCCAATTGACATTTTATTTTTGTTTTTTGTTCTCTATGAGATGAGTGACCCAAATGTCCAAATGCATTTTGTGATATTCGTCAGGTCTAAAACCCCGTGTCAGAGATTGCTGGAGGTTTTGCTGAACCTGCTGAAGAAAATCACCCAGCTGTCAGATCTTAAAAGGTTAGGAGGGGAATAAACATTCCTGCAGCTCTGACTTTTACATGCACGCTTAACAGGACCACTCCAAACCTTTTACAAAAGCAACTTTTGGGGCTGTTTGTGAACGTCATACGCTTTTATTGCAAGAAAAACAGGTTTCAGGTTGACATGTGCTTGTAGAGGAGTGAAAATGCATTTGTGAGAGCAATGTGAATCTAGTTGTTTTAAGTGTCAAATGGTTACTGAAATAAACAATAAGTCTCTTATGCTCACCGAGGCAGTTTTTTTTTTTTTTGCATTTAGCTTGATAAATAGCATAAATATAAAATAATCTAAGAAAATTTTGAATATGTACAGTATATCAGTATATTAAAAATAAAAAGTCTCTTTTGCTCACCAAAACTCACCAACATTTTTTATTTTTTATGTTTTATTGCATTTATTGTCAAAAAATAGCATAAATATAAAATAATATAAATATAAAACAAGTATGTGAATATATACAGTATATATATTTTTTAATATAAGTCTCTTATGCTCACCAAAACTTTTATTTTATTTTTTATGTTTTATTGCATTTATTGTCAAAAAATAGCATAAATATAAAATAATATAAATATAAAACAAGTATTTACAGTATATTAAATTTTTTTGTGCTCACCAAGGCCTTTATTCATCAAAAATAGCATAAATATAAAATAATATAAATATAAAAGAAATATATGAATATATAAAGTATTATCAATTAAATAATACTCTAAATAATATTATTTAATTGATAAGTAAATATTACATATTCAGCATATATTCACATATTTGTTTAATATTTATATTATTTATAATAAATAAATAATATAATTAAATAATATATTACATGTAATAGTGTGAATAAATTCTAAATTATATAATATTATAATATTAAACACTATTAAAATTTAAGACACACGTTTGGAGTCAGCAAGATTTGTAATGTTTTTGATAGACTCTTCTGCTCATTTATTTGATTAAGAATACAGAAAAAAACTTGTGTGTGTGTGTGTGTGTCTGTGTGTGTGTCTGTGTGTGTGTGTGTGTGTGTGTGTGAGAGAGAGAGAGAGAGTGACCTGTATTTTTGCATTTGCAGCATTGTGCCATTAGGAGGCAGAGCAGAACAACAGATGAGTTTCAACACTTAGTAAAACACACACAAAGAACAGAGTATATCTGCTTTTATCATTATTTTTTATTATTTACATCTGTCAGAGTACACAGTATTGTAAATATAAATATAAAACAAATATAATGTCTATATATCTGGATAATTATCATGCAGATGATTTAATACTTTATATTTTCATGTATGTCTGTTCTTTTCCTCCTCCGTTCTCCTGTTTGATTGTTGTTGTTGTTCATAGAAAGCATTATTAGTGTTTGCATCAGCGTTATGAGCAGCTGACGGCCCACCAGTGGCTTCTCTTTGCATGCATAACATAAAGCAATAACAAAGCCGAAATTAACTCGATGAAAACAGAGTGTTACAAAAGTCAGCACATGTGTAACGGACTGCAGTCTAATGCTGTGAAGGACAAATATTTGCCACTCAGTTATTTAAACACAATTATGATTCTGAGACACAATAAAAGCTGAGAACACGAGGGAGTTTTTGCATAAAAGAAAACACGAAACGCCAGATTACAGCTGATTTAAAGGCCGTTCGGTGTGAGTCAGGTTTCTCATAGAGATATGAGTGATGAGGTCAAAGCCGGATACCCTTGTGCTGCTGAAAATCCTGTTTGTAATTTGATGTTCCTGCTCAAAAATGACTGGCTTTGTAAAAAAAATTCTCATCATGCTGTATTGCTATGAAATATTGGATTGAATGTTTTTATCAACTTGTTCTCTTTCCGTTAGCACAGGTTTTCTATTTCTCTTTGACTCTGATTGGTCATAAGCCTCACTGATCATGCACCTCAGTTTTTGAGTGAAAAAGCGTTATTTGTGGATAATTTTGGCAACGTTCACTCATAAACTGAGATCGATGAAGCCTGTGATCAATCAGAGTCGAATAGAAACAGAACTTGTGCTAATTGAAAGAAAACAAGTTGACAAAAAGATTGAATCCAAGATTTGGTAATAAAATAGCATGCATAACAGGAAATTCATAAGCACATTTTTTTGTTGGCCGGTCATTTTTTACCAGATATAAAATACTTAAAATATAAAAACATATATTATTTCAAAAATATGCTGCCAAAAGCAACATCTCTCTCTCTTTTTCTTTAAATTTAGTTTAACTTGATGTATTAAAATTAAAACCATAAAAAGATTGTTACTTGAAAATAAATAAATAAACAAGTAAATATGCATACATGCATGCATAAACAAATAATAAAATTTAAAATAAAATATAATAAAATATTAATTCAAAAACTGAGGTACATCAGATCAGTCAAGAAATTTATAAGCATGCTTTTTTTTTTTTTTTTTAAGTTTTGACCAGATATAAAATATACAATACTTACGCAAGTGTAAAAAGGTGGGAAAAAAATTCTCCTTTTTTTTAATATCAGCACGTTTTAGTCCAATGCAATAACATTAACTAGCGTTTGTGGGAAAAAGAAAATCCCCTCTAGGTCAAAATGACCAGAATATGAGGGTTAAGAATGACAATCATAAGATATATAATAATTGTGAATCCAATGATTCCAGTTCCTTTAGTTCTCGTTAGTGATCGTTCAGTACTTTTGAGGAACTTGTGTAAATTCACAACTATAATTTCTTGTAAGTTATATGTTCCCATAGTGGAGGAAAAACTGCTGGACTATTTTAGTTTAGCACATGAGAAGTAGAATTGAGATGTTAAAGGAACAAAATATGAACTTCATTCTGAAGGATTGTGTGTTTCTGATCTCTGTCTTGAATAAGAGCTGCAGGAACATCTGTTAGTTCCTGTGTGTTTTATTGAGACGTCGCAGGTGCGGGACACATTCTGACTGAGGAAGGTGTTTATGAAGTCTCCAGCAGCTGTGATAGTCTTTGTTGGCCATCGGCAGGTTTCAGTGATAACCCTCTAAAGCACGTAATAACCTCGCTGTCTGGCCCAAATGCTATTTTCTGTCCACAAAACTAGGACAGAAGCGCACACTGATAGACCCATGGAGAGCCGTATTCACAGAAGCTCTCCAGGCGGGAAGTTATTCCTGAATCCGTCATGCAGTTTTTCATATCGTGTCCCCTTGATTATGCGGCGGAGGGATTTGCTCCTGATTCTCCGTGACTCGGAGGCCCAAGTTCATCTCCGTCTGGGTGAAATGAAGTGGGATTTTCGTGCAAGCGCTGCTTGTCACACAGAAAATAATTACTGTGAGTGAGCCATCCAGGAAAACGCCGAAAATATATGTGATATGGTTTTGAAATAATCCAGAAATGAACCAGAGCAGCTAAAGGAGGCCAATGCAAACACACCGTACTAATAGTGTTACGGCCACTTTAATGTAAAAACGTATATTTAGAAATATATTTATATGATATGAATTTGCTTGTGTTATTTATGTTAAAGGAATAGTTCAGCCAAAAATGAAAACTTGCTGAAAATATGCTCACTCGCAGTCCATCCAAGATCAGGATGAGTTTGTTTCTTCATCAGGTTTGGAGAAATGTAGCATTGCATCAGTGTCTCAGCAATGGATCCTCTGCAGTGAATGGGTGCCGTCAGAATGAGAGTCCAAACAGCTGATAAACACATCACAATAATCCACAGCACTCCAGTCCATCAGTTAACATCTGGAGAAGACAAAAGCTGAAACAAATCCAGCATTAAGACGTTTTTAACTAAAATACTATAGAGTCCATAATCCATAATAACGCTTCCTCCAGTGAAAAAGTGTTCTGGTCTGAATCAGGAGAGAAATCTGCACAGATCAAGCACCGTTTACACAGTCCAAAACAGCTCTAAACAAATATGTGTCTGAATTTTGATGTGAGAGACAACAGGTGATGCACTTTTACACTAGAGGAATTGTTATTGTGGATTATGGACTCGTATTTTAGCCGGAAGCGACGGTTTGAAGTTAAAAACGTCTTGATGGATCTTAATGATGCAGCGTTTAGCTTCACAATATGTGAACTGATGGACTGGAGTGGTGTGGATTACTTGTGGATTACTGTGATGTTTTTATCAGCTGTTTGTACTCTCGTTCTGACGGCACCCATTCACTGCAGAGCATCCATTGCTGAGACACTGATGCAATGCTACACTTCTCCAAATCTGTTTTCAGCAAATGTTTATTTTTGGGTGAACTATACATAGATGTATAGAAGTTTATATCCACCATGGGCTAAAAATATAAAAAGGTAATTGCTGCTTTTTATCTCACAATTCAGACTTTTTTGCTTTGAATTGCAAGTTTGTGTCTTGCAATTGCCAGTTATAAACTCATAACTCTGACTGCTTTTTTCTCAGAATTCTGAGTTTACATCACACAATTAATAACTCGCAATTGCGTGAAAAAAGTCTGAATTGTGAGATAAAGAGTTGCAGTTATCTTTTTAATGTTTTTATTCTGTGACGTAAACCAGCTTTCATATTTGATGTTAATTGAAATGATAAAGTGTGTTTTTCTGTTATTTTTCATCCCCCTGCTGTCATTTATTAAATGAAGAACAGAAAATGTTGCTTTCTGAAGAGTGGAAGAGTTTTTTTTAACAGCCTAATTTTTGGAATAACAAAAATAAAACACATTATTGGATTGAGGACCGGATGCCTTGTTGATATTAGTTAAATTTCTAGTAGTATTTTCTTGTAAAACGTACTTATTGTTTTAATAATTGTTAACAATTGTTTTATTTGCAACTTAAAAAAAATATTTTTTACAGTGTAAGTGACAACAGCTAAAAAGGAAAGTCATTTCAGAGTTTTGAATGAAGATTTTGATTAAATATTATGAAGACAAATATTGATTTCTTTAGAATAACTGATGAATCAATCACAGACCATATAATATATATTTAATTTTTATTTAATACTGATTTTAAACTGAGATAGGAGAAAGTATTTTAATATATTAAAACATTTTATCCTTCAAAATCTTTCAGCATTTCTGCAAAAAATGTCATTTATTTATTTTGTATTTTTATTTATTTATTTTATTTATTTTTCTTTACACTTGGCCTATGGTCTACAGAGAAATATCACTTTAACTTCATGCTTTGGACGAGGTTCGACCTTGTTTATTTTGGATGATTTCTCTGCATCTGTCTCTGATGTGATTTGTTCAAATTCACAATGCAACCCAGTATAAGAAAGCAAGTTATTGTTATGAGAAATTAGAAAAAAAAAAAATGCAACACAAAGACAGAAAGGAAAAGTTTAATTTTTTTTTACTATTTTAACCAGACATTGCTAAACAAAAGGACGTTGTTTTCACCCGCGCAGGGACAAGAAAATAAAGCATTGAATCTAACAAGTCTGTAATTGTTCTCCTTCGTTGCAATTTCGAAGCTGATTTCTGAAAGCTCGTGAAGAGCTGTTGTGTCAGACATTGTCTGTGCGAGTTTCGGCGTATCAGAACAAAACACATCATCGAGTCTGAAATCCCTGCATGAGTCTGCCAGGCTTTTATTTGCGCGGCAGCGATTGACAGGCCGTCTTCAGGACTTGGCAGCAGCGCTCGATTGTCTAGGCCGGGCGAACCGGGCGAGGAGGAGGCGGCTCGAGGCGTTTTCCCATTACACCTTTGCATTAGATGACAGGCAAAAAAGCCTGTCAGATTGCAACCCTCCCACATGGAGCAAAAAGTGCTGAATTAAAGCAGTGTTGACAGACGGGGCTCGCTGTCTCTCTCTCTCTCTCTCTCTCTCATCCCCAAATCAATCCACTGATCTGATGCTGAGATGGGTTTGCAGCTCACTATTGAATCCAGAGGTCAGCGCCGGTCCAGTGGATAAGACCGCTGAGCAAAATCCCTTATCGTATCTGCCCAAGGACTTTGCTGTGACCTTCACAAACATTCACACAAGAGCAGATGGCTTTAAACTCCACTGTATGTCAGTGCACAGAGCCGACAAACGCTGCTGAGACTCTTTGTGCCTCCTGTTTATTTTGTTGGACAGTGAAATCCTGGTGGCTGTCAGTTATTGTTTGGCAGTTTTGTGTTGTGGAAGCATATTCAGCATGTGTTGTATTGCAGTGTAGTGCATCTGAGTTATTTTCAGGATCGATTATGCACTGTGTGTGTTTAAAATATTTAACAAGATACTGAATCAGGGTTATTATAGTTAACTAAAACTAAAAAAAAAAACATTTTTGTTAAAATAATAATAAATCTTTTATTTCATGTAATTGCCAAAGCAACATTTCTCATTTTCATTTTGTTTAGCTTGCTGTATACTGTAAAAATGTTTTTTTTTTTTTAATGAATTCCATGTTTAATTCAATGTGTTACTTGCTGTTTCTTTGCTAAATTTTCTAGCAATTTCTGAGTGAAAATGTTTTCTACATCAAAGTTTTATATTAATGAATTATATTATGTTTTATATTATAATAACTGGAAAAATATGGACATATTAAAAAAAACTTTTATAAAAAAAAATACAAAAACACAACAAAATTACAAATTAAAATTAAAATAAAGAAAAATACAAAAATAAAAGATAATTCAATATATTAAAAAACTATAATATATCAATGAAATTAACCTAGTACTTAATTTAATCACTTTCATTTGATAGGTGTATCTCTGTTCGTTGTATTAAATTTATTTGAAATATGTTATGCTTAATCAAATTAAATTATATATAAACAAATAATGAACATGTAAACATAAATACATACAATCATACTTGCAAAGAAAGAAAAAAGGAAAGAAACTTTCCTGATATTTTCTGGCATGTTTGCCTGGTAGTATAATGACCTTATTAGTCTGATTTTGCTTGTTTAGTTGTTTGTGAATATGAAATCTTATATCATCATAAGACAGCTGCAATCTCATTATAAATGCATGGATTCACGTACATTCAGAGCAACGTTGATATAAACAAATATAATGAACTAGAATCAAACAAACTGCTACATTTTACATTTTCAGTAGAACATTTGAGTGGTTTTGCTCATGCAATAATCACTGACTTGTTTGGTGAAGTGTTGAAGATGGTTGCTAGGGCGTTTCTATGCAGGCGTTCAGACTTTTTGTGTATTTGTTGCTCAGTGGTTGCCAGGGTTTTGTAGATGGTTTCTAGGTAGTCTGTACTAAAATGACAGTGGAAAACAATTTATAAATGAGGAAGAGCATTGAAAGAGAGATCAATAAAGGCACGTGCATCGGTCTGGAGTGCGAGCGGAGCAGCAGGATGCACAGGCCGCTGTGTGCTCGCGCTAGCGTGCATTGATGCGCGTGTGGGCGCGGGTTTGAGCCGCTTTGACTGGCGGCAGCAGGTGGATCTGACGGTTTGCAGGCTTCTTTTCTTTGGCTGTTGGAGTTTTTTTTTTTTGATGACAATTACAGACGTGGACTTCATCCCATTTGGAGCGGCATGTCAAAGCCGTCCACCTGTCCTCCTGCACAGAGAGCTTTACAGTGCCATACGCAGGCACTAAATGTTGGACGCCGATGCTGCGCCACACTGATGGAAACAGCAGGCATGACAGGACTATGAGAATAAAACCAATGCCTCTTCATTTTATTACATACAAATGAACACCGTCTGTTACTCGCACTGTGTACTGTGCGCTTTTGTCTTATACAGAACTTGTGTCTTTAGCTTCTTACTGAAGGAGTCATTATGGAAGAAAAAACAAGCTTTCTTGTAAATGGCTTTAGTAGACTAATTAAAACGGTGCCAATATCCCCCCCCCATTTAAATCTGGAAATAAACAGTTTTACTAAAAAAAAAAGTAAATAAATAATATTTAGAATATTTAGAATGTTTTTTATGACTAATCAAATAATGTAGTGTTATTTTAATATCACTGACATACTATTATAGTTTTTATTAATATTTTGAATTTTTGAAGTTTAAATTTTTCGATTTTAATTTTAGTTAAAGTTTTAGTAACTTTGTTGTGTTTGTCATTTTTATTAGTTCATGTTAAATGCATCAGTATAAATATTTTTATAAGTATTTTAATTATTTTTTATATTTGATTATTTCTGTCATCATTTTTAATTTTATTTAAATTTTTAGTAATGTTGTTGTGTTTGTCATTTTTATTAGTTTATTTTAAATACATCTATATAGTTTGTATTAATGTTTTAAATTATTGTTTTAATTTTATATTTTACATTTTCCTTTTAATTTTGTTGTGTTTGTCATTTTTAGCAGTTTGTTTTAAATACATCTATGTAGTTTTTATTTTAAATAAATTTGTAATTGTTTACTTGTTTTATATTTTCTGTTTTCATTTGAATTTTAAAGTTTTGGTAATTTAGTTGTGTTTGCCATTATTATTATTATTATTAATATTATTGAAATATATCTCTATAGTTTTTATAAATTTTTAGTACATCAAGTTCAACTAAATTAAAATGAGAAATGTTGCTTTGGCAACTAGCTGAAATAAAATTGCTTTTTGTTTATTTTAGTTAATTTTATTTCAAGTAACACATTTTTATTGGTTTTACTTAATAAACCTAAAAGTGAGTAAATATCATTGATCATGTGACTATTTGTACAGACAATCAGATTTTTTTATTTATTTTTGCTTCCACTGATGCATTCAATTTAAACTGATGTTCTAATGATATACGTTGTAATAATAAATAATGCAAAAAACTAAGCAGCTTCACTAATGCTCTCAGACTTTTTCAGAGCCTGTGTTCATGGCGATTTCTCCTGGGTTTCTACCATTGACTGTAGTTTTCCAGTCACTAAATGAGTGAATGCTATCCCATGTTGCACTTCTTCTCCATAATCCTGCAGAGAAACAAGCAGGATCAATGGTGAATGCGCTACAGCTCTCAGCATGAGGTGTTACAGATCATCAATATCTAAACTAATCAATGCTCTGCTCTCTCCTTATTCTCGTGCTCACCGGAGCCAGAGCAGTGCCTTCTTGTTTGGAGATGATAAAGAGGTCAGTTTCAGAGTCAAATATTGTTACAAAAACAGCCAGGAATTCATGTGATCTGGCTGAACTCACCAGCTGAGTCATTAAAACACATTTATTATTATTGGTTCAGAAGCGCTGCTGCTCCAGTTGTGTTTTCAAGCCACATTTACTCACCTCGTGTTGTTCAAAGCCTTGAGTTTTTTTTTTATCTAGCCGAATGTCCAGGTTGCTTTTTCCGTCAAATGAAAGTGAATGGTGACCAAACAGCATGTTATTGGTTCTTGTGACCGATCGTGACCCTTATATTTTGAACATGTGCCAACGTGTTTCTTTTTGTGCCGCAGAAGAAAAAAAATCCTCTTTTGAGTGGAAAAAATGACAAGATTTTCAGAATAGGGTAAACTAAAGTAATTTTAATGTGTCTCATCAAAATTATATTGCTGTTTGTTCTGCAGTTGAACCGAGTTACATTAAACACTACTGTTCAAATAAAAATTTTTTTTAATGGAATAATACTTTTATTCATCAAGGATGCGTTAAATCGATCAAAAGTGACAGTAAAGACATTTATAATGTTGCCAATGATTTCTATTTCGAATAAATGCTGTTCTTTTGAACTTCATCTGTGAATCCTGAAAAACAAAATGCATCACGGTTTTCATAAAAATATGATATTCACATAGAAAACAGCTGTTTTAAATTCTAATAATATTTCAGTTTTTATTGTATTTTTGGTCAAATAAATGCAGTTTTGGTGAAACTTGGTGAGAGACACACACACACACACACGCACTCACTCACACTCACACACACACACACTCACACGCACTCACTCACACACACACACTCTCTCACACTCACACACACACACACACTCTCTCACACA
>NW_015542367.1:456555-468824 GCF_001515605.1 Sinocyclocheilus anshuiensis | reverse complement strand
ACACACACACTCACACTCTCTCACACACACACACACACACACACACACACACACACACACACACACAAACATTTAAAACATCTGACAACATACTTTTGAACAGTGATGTATAAATCACAAACATATGTTAAATATACATTTATATTAGGTGTGCCTGATTCTTTTTGAAGGCTTTGTAAATGTAGTTACATTAACCCAACTACTGGTTAGGTTAGTCTTATATTACTAGGTCCCAAAACGACTATAACTAAAACAAAACATCCAGTACTTTGGTCTTGTTTACTACTCTAAAACATTTACGTGAGAAGAAAAGTGCATATGGTATTAAACCTTGTTTCCAGAGAAGTGTAACCTGTCATGTTTCAAGCATAAACCTTAAACAACATGTCACAATCTCTCTCTAACCGTTGAACGGTGGTGTAAATACACTAGCAGTTTTAATGCATTAGGATGTAAACATGAGCTGTCTGTGCATCAAACTTTCCATCAGTGCGTGAAACACAAAGCTAAATGCAGTATGAAAGCGAGCCGTCTCACATTACAGTATGAGAAAGCTCTCAGCTCTGGGGATTGGCTGAATCATCTGCTGGTCGTTTATCACCTCGGTGGGACCCTCTCCTGGCCCCGATTCACATCTAAATCACCACGAGCATATGTGAGCCGCTCCTCCTGACTGGCAAATTCAGCTGTGATTGAGGAGATTTGCTTTACCCCTGCTGTGTTAAGTAGTTCTCTGTGGCGATATGACACCGGACTGACCCTCAGCCAACATTAGAACGACCTTGAAGAGCTTCTCGGGACTGAGAAGATAAGGCATCAGATTCAAGTATGAAAGAGACTTTACTCCCGGCATGAAAATGCTCACGAACACAAATAAGACTCTGGACATCTGCACAAAACGGCAGATGAAAACTACAGGCTCACATTTGACAGATACCTCTCAGTGGATATTCATTTGTTTCATTTCGTCGATTTAACTTATAAAGACTTGAAGGAACATTATGAAGTAAAATATGCAGATTCTTTCCTATTTTTTTTTTTATGTGACTAATCAAATGCAGTGCTATTTTAGTATCACTGAGATACTATTATAGTTTTTATTAATATTGTAAGTTAATTTTAAAATGTTTATATTTCCTATATACTGTATATATATATATTTTTTTTAAACACGTTTTATATTTATATATATTTGATAAGTTTTAGTAATTTTGTTGTGTTTAGTTTTTTTAATATATCTATAAATTTTTATTAATTTTTATTTAAGTTCTAGTTATTTTAGTACAGGATAAACTAAATGAAAACGAGAAATAAAGATTGTTTTTCAGTTAAAGTGTATTTTCTTTCAAGTAACAAAAATGTATAATTTTTTTGTTTTAGTTAACTATAATATCCCTGAACAAATGAAAGGAAATTGATCTTTGATCATGTTACTTTTTGTGATGGTCAGATTTTTTTTTTTTTTTTTTTACAGATCTCCACTGAAGCATTACACTGAAATAAAATTGATATTTTAGTTAATAATAAAAATAAAAATAAAAGTGAGTTGCATAATGATACTAAAGCTAATCTTGGGCCTAAACAGTGTTTGCAATTGAATGCTATTGTTTAGGCGGAGTTTCATAAACTATATAATGTTGAACATAATAATGCAACTCATTGTGGAAGAAGTCCATCTCCTGTTGTCTCTCACATCAAGACCCAGCCACATATTTGTTTAGAGCTGTTTTGGACTGTTTAAACGGTGCTTGATCTGTGCAGATTTCTCTCCTGATTCAGACCAGACCACTTTTTCACTGGAGGAAGTGTTATTGTCGATTATGGACTCATATTTTAGTTAAAAACGTCTTAATGCTGGATTTGTTGCAGCTGGATTTGTCTTCTCCAGATGTTAACTGATGGACTGGAGTGGTGTGGATTACTTGTGGATTATTGTGATGTTTTTATCAGCTGTTTGGACTCTCATTCTGACGGCACCCATTCACTGCAGAACATCCATTGCTGAGCAAGTGATGCAATGCTACATTTCTCCAAACCTGATGAAGAAACAAACTCATCTACGTCTTGGATGGACTGAGGGGGAGCACATTTTCTGCAAATATTCATTTTTGCACAAACTGTTCCTTTAAGAGAACATGGCATTGTTATCATAGCAACATGTTAAGGTCCCTTCTGGAGTCCATGAGGAGTGGGAGGAGTGCTGTATGTAGAGTGAGCAATCACTTATGAGGTTGCATTTTAATGAGGATGCTGCCTATGTAGACAGCAGGGTTTGGAATAGAGCTCCAGTATAGCTAGTCACCCTGATCGGTCAAGCACTGTCCCTCATCCGTTGTCATGGAAACGTCCCCTGGACGGCACACGTGCTTCATCCTGATGAGGAGATGGAACGGCACCGATAAGCAGAGATCCAGACCAGGACCAGAGCACTGGAACCAATTCAATGACAGTCCCACATCGGCAGCATGGACACAGGTGATAATGATGATGCTGTAACACTGATAAAAACATTTCTGTTGGACTCCATTTAAACAATGCCATTATTACAGGCCTGAAACAAGAGAGAGTTTATATCACGCTGCACCTGGAATGAGAACAGCTGAACCCTGGAGCATAACAATCGCTGAACAGTATCATAAAGGGTAACAATTTACAATAAGGTCTCATTAGATAATGCATTAACTGACTTGAACTAACAATAAGCAATGCAATTTTTACAGCATTTATTAATCTTTGTTAATGTTAGTTAATAAAATACAATTGTTAATTGTTTGTTCATGTTAGTTCACAATGCATCAGGGTTATTATAGTTCACTAAAACTAAAAATAATACCATAAAAGCATTTCTGTTACTTGAAATAAAATATAAGAAACTTTTTTTCTCAGCTAGTTGCCAAGGCAACATTTCTCATTTTCATTTAGTTTAGTTTGAAGTAGTAAAATAACTAAAACTAAAACTGACATAAATAAAAAAATTAATAAAAACTATTTAAATCTATTTCTATTTTAAATTAAAATGACAAAAAGCACAACAAAATTACTAAAACTTAACTAAAATAGAAATGGAAATGTAAAATATAAAAATAAGAACTGATTCAAAATATTAATAAAAATAAAATGCTATATCAGTAGTACTAAAATAAAAGTGCAGTGCAGTGAATAATGTTAACATACTAGGGCTGGGTTTTGACACAAATTTCACGATTCAATTTGATTCTCATTCACAAGCTTGCGATTCGATTCGATTACTGATTCGATTCAATATCGATTATTTTGGATATATATCAGGTACAGTACATGCCAAATTTTCTCAAGGAAAAAAAATCTCTCCACTAATGCTGTAAAATATACATGAGAGTCAGTTGGTACTACATTACTATAATATTGAGGGTTAAAATGGACTGATTTGTTAAATTACACATAATGAAGTTTTTAAAATAATAAAGTTACAATTACATAATAATATTTCTACTTCAATTCGTTTTTTGAAATATAAACATAATGGTGGCTGTCATAAAAACTTGATGGATTTATTCAAAATAAATTAAACATCGAAGAACAGTAAAATTTATAATGAATATGTTATATGGTGCATATATTTAGCAAAACACCCCTCTCTACAGTTAATTTTTTCTATCTGACTAATGAGTTTATGGTCACCGAATATGTTTTTTCTGAGGTAAATGTGACGTTACGTGACATTGTTTACAAGCCGTTATATTGACGTCTTTGCGCGGCTGAAACACTGATTGAGCGAATACATGAGACAGGATACGGATTGTAAAGTTGTACTCTTTCTTTTAACTTACCTTCGGATGTTTAGTCATGTTTATTTTGTGCTATAACTAGTAATAAAGCAGAGGAGATGATCAGTTCACCGAGGCACGCCAAGTACCAACGCACAATGCTTATTGCGATATATTGGATGGGAAGTGCCCTTCAATGTTCCTTCCATTAAAGGCACAACATGTAATTTTCGCCGCTAGAGGGCGTAAAATTCAAAATAAACAAGAGGCAAAGGTGTAGTTTGATGACGCTGTGTCTGAGTGTGGAATCATGGGAGTTGTAGTCTTCATACCCACAGCCGACGCAATCCGACGGGATTCTTGTTCCATAAAAATGAGAATCGATTAATATCGAGATATCAATATTTTTTACCCAGCCCTATAGCATACTGTACAACTTCTGATTTTAGAAATGTATTTTTTTAATTAACATTACAAATATTATTAAATACTATTTTATTTTTATATTTTCTGTTTTAGCTAGTTTTAGTAAGTTTTTTGTGTGTTTTTGTCATTTTTAATATATACAGTGGGTACGGAAAGTATTCAGACCCCCTTCAATTTTTCACTCTTTGTTATAGAAAAAAAATGAACTTAAATGATTTTAGCAAATGGCTGCAATATAACAAAGAGTGAAAAATTGAAGGGGGTCTGAATACTTTCCGTACCCACTGTGTATATATATATATATATATATTATGTACTATGTCTATATAGTTTTATATACATTCTATACATTTATTTTACTAATTTTATTTAAATTTTAGTTTTAGTTATTTTAATACACCAAGTTAAACTAAATTAAAATGAGAAATATTGCCTTGGCAACAAAATTAAATAAAAAAAAATACAAATTTAAGGGTTTGCTTATGTTTTATTTTAATTCACTTTATGTTTATTTTATTTCAAGTAACGAAAATGTTTTATATGTATATGTTTCAGTTTTTTTGTAGTTAACTATAAAAACTATCAGACTATCACCTGTTTTATCATCCAGTAGGTAAAAATGAAACTGATCACAGCACGATTTGAGAAATCATTCACGTCTGGAGCACAAATGCTGGATGACGAACTCACTCAACTTTATTATTTTGTGCTAGAAATTTGATCAAACTAACCCTAATATCAGTGATAATTATAGTGTTTTATTTAATTTCTAAAATATAACCTATTTAATGTATTATAAAATGTTCTATTAGGATATGAATTAAAGCCGCAGAGGTTGTTCTCTCTGCCTGCTTCACTCGTATGGGAGGAAATTCATGTGAATTCACTTTCATGCCGTCGAGGGTCATCCGAGTGAATTGAAATGGCCGCTTGCATTATATTCCCAGGAACAAAGACCTCCAGCAGCGTCGTACCATGTTTTTGTACTGTAAATGAATTGATTGGACATTCCCACATCGCCGGCCCGACTGCAAACAAAAGCTTGTGCTGCTGGAGCCGGTGTTACCTCTGCTCTCGTTCCTGAAGTAGTTCCTGCGTCCCTGCGCTGCTCAGCATTCATGCGGCGCTAAAGAGCTCAACAGGCCAATTAGAGCAGATAGGAAGGAGATTGTGTTCGACCTGGAGACTGTAAATTCACTAAAGCTTCCTGGAGTTTCTACCGGCACTCTATACTGAGACAAATACTCGATTTTACTCTCTCCAGCTTTCTCTTTCTCTCTCTCTCTCTCACACACACACACACACACACACACACACACACACACAATGCAATAAATCCAGTGAGCGCATTTACTGCATGCAAACTCAGTCTTTATTTGTTTGGAATAGGACTGGTTTAACAGTGGATCTCACCTCCTGGGTTATATTTTGATTTACCTTGTGTAGTTTTTGAGGATATAAGGGCATCAGACAATTTGTTCATGTTGCATTCTTCTAATTTTCTTTCAACCAAGAGCTTCATGAATTTGTGTTTGATTAAACACGTGACTTGAAATCGACAACAAACGTGTTTTCTCCTTGCTTTGTACATTTAGTAAGTGTGTTTATTGGTAAAACTTTGCAATAAGGTTCCATTTGTTAACAAAAGTTAACAAACTAACAATAATTAAATTTTAATCTTAGGTGATGTTGATTTCAACCATGGTTATTATAGTTAACTAAAACTGAAACTAAAATAAAAAAACATTTTTGTTACTTGAAATAAAATAGACATTAACTGAAATGAAAACAAACAAACAATAAATTAATAAATTCAGCTAGTTGCCAAGGCAACATTTTAATTTAGTTTAACTTGATGTATACAAATAAAAATAATACAAAATATATAGACATATAAAACAAACAAACAAATAAAAACTACTAAAATCGACAAAACTGAACAACAAAATTGCTAAAATTAAAATTGAACACAGAAAATATGAAAATCAAAACAGTTTCAAAATATTAATTACAACTATAATAGTATCTCAATGGTACTGAAATAACTGATTTCAGTGTCTACTAATACATTATTAAAATCAAAAGTTGAATCTGTTAATGTTATTTAATGGATCTTCTCTAACATGAACTTTATCATTAACTAACATTAACAATGATAAATAAATAAATGTATTGCTCATTGCTAGTTAATGTTCGTTAGTGCATTCACTAATGGAACCTTATGGTAAAGTGTCACCTGTTTACTTTACTTGCTAACTACTACTTTGTATGATTCTATAGTTTGTTGCATTTTATTATTTGTATTTGACTATTGTCAGATCAGACCACTTGCTGATCTAATACTGGCATTTATTTATTGAGCAGATGTTTTTCACTGATTCAGCACGATATCATCAGTCCATCACTGTTATGTAACGATCATTGTGCCAAAGTCGTTTATTTTAGTCCATAAATATTCAGTGATGTAAACAGGGAGGTTCAGAAGGCAAACAGCACTAATGACTCCGTTACTGCAGTGCTTTACCCTGATCTCAAAGCCACAATTAAACTCATTACAGGGCAGAAAGCAGCCTTAAGTCTATTTATAGGCGATTATTGAATTATTCATTAGAAACCTCCAAAGTGCCTAGGAGTCCGATTCAAGGAGTTTATTTAGTTTAACTTGATGAACTAAAACTACTAAAATAAAAATTAATAAGAACTATAAAGACATATTTTTTTAAAATTCATTATAATGGCAAAACATAACAAAATGAATCAAACTTTAACTAAACTTAAAATGAAAATAGCAAATGTAAAACATAAAAAAATACATTATATATACATATAAATACTATAACATTACAATAATATATTTACGTTTTAATTTGAGGTATTTTACTACATCAAGTTCAACTAAATTAGTATAATAATATATTTTGAATGAGTTTTTATTTTTTATATTTTCAGTTTTTCATTTTTCCGTCAACATTTCTTATTTTTATTTAGTTTAATTTGATGTGCAAAAATAAATTAAACTGAAATAAAAATGAATAAAAACTATATAGATATTTAAAATAAAACCAAAAAATGACCAAAACTAAACTGAAATTAAAATGGAAAAAAAAAAAAACTGATTTAAAATATTAATAACTATAATATTATCTCAATGTCACACACACACACACACACGCGCACATATATACAACGTATATATATGAATAAATGTAATAAATATATGTACTGATATAAAATATTATTCAACACAAAAACGTTTAATTTGAACACACACACAATGTATTTTATATTTTTATGAATAAATTGTATATTTTATATAAAATATAAAATTTGTATAAAATATTTTTAAAGAATTTATTGCAAATGCTTTATTAAATTTATTGAAAAATTTTAAACGGTGTATTTTTGGAGAAAATAAAAATATGGAAATATGTATCAATGTGGTACATTTAATGGTAAGTTTAAAACAAGTTAGGTAAAAAGAAGTCAGAATACATTACCTTAAAATGAGTAACCTAGATTACATTACTAACAATTTTCCTAATGTAATCTGTAATCAGTAACAGACTACAATTAATAAGTAATCTAGACAGCAGTCTTGAGCTATTTATTTTTCTGTTTTGGGCTCTGAGACTCGTGTCATCTGGAAATAAGATCGTCTGTAATTTCTCTCAATGTAAAACACTCTCTCAGTCTGAGTAAATTCAATTTCCAATTTGATAAATGTGGGAATGTCGTGCAGCTTTTGGTGGAAATATGAATTCACTGCAGCTGCTGGGAGAAAATATTGTGTAAGTGCAGCTGGCAGGATTGTGATCATAATTTCGGTGTGTTGAAACAAATCAATGTATGATATTATATTTGGGGGTTTGTATCTCTGTATGAGCGTATAAGATGATCCTCACATAAACTATCCTACATGTTTTTAAATGATTGATTTTTATTATTTATATAGGAAGAAAATTAATGTGTATCATACAGTAGCTGTGTTGGAGAATGCATTTTAATAGGTTTATTTAAAGGTTATTTAAATTAAAAAGTTAAGATTAATCCTGTTCTGTAATTGTTAATAATTAATAAACAAGAACAGTCAGGAATGACGAAAACTGTAAGGAATACTGACTTCAAATATAATATAGATTTAATTTGCCATTTTACTCTGTGAAATCTCTAAAGAAAATAAGTGGTATTGTCCATCCCCAAAAAGAGAAGAAAAACTCTATAAAAGATTAAAAGATGAATATTCAATGATTTCAAAGATGAATATGTGCATTTTTATTGATTGGGCTTATTTTAATTTAGAGACCTGAATTTTTGTGCTTTTATGAATTAATTTATCACACAAAGGACCATTTAAAAAAGTTTGAGGTCAGTAAATTTGTTTTTTTTTCAAATAAATGCTGTTCTTTTGAACTTTCTATTCATCTGTGAATCCTGAAAAATAAAATACATCACAGTTTCCACAAAAATATTGTGCAGCATAATGGTTTTCAGCATTGATAATAATCAGAAATGTTTCTTGAGCAGCAAAGCAGCATATTAGAATGATTTCTGAAGATCATGTGACTTTGAAGACTGGAGTAATGATGCTGAAAATACAGATTTGATCACAGCAATACATTACATTTTGCTATATTCATATAGAAAACAGATATTTTAAATTGTAATAATATTTCACAAAATAAATGCAGCCTTGGTGAGCAGAAGAGACCATCAAAAACAGTGTTCATTCATATGAATTTGAACCTAAAATCTTGATTTTATGAAAGAAAAGTTCATATGTGTATGTAAACTACATGAATAGCACTAAAAAAAGTCAAGGCGTAGATGCTTCAAACATGCAGTTTACTTGACTTTATCATTAAATGCTTTATGAATATTCAGTAATTGAGATCCTGAAGTTTATCTGAACACTTACTTTGAACTATGACTTTTATAATTGTCTTACTATTCAAGATATTAATATCTTAATATCTCCCACATTGCCAAGTTGAAATGACACATAATTAGATTCATAATGAAAGTGAAAATGCCACTGGTTAATTAAGCACAAAGGGACGTGAGAAAGGTAACATGTATTCATAAACAAACCCAGCCGTGTTAAACGCGACGACTCCCTCAAGCTTCACTGTTGATTAATCTGCTGAAAAATAACTTCAAGATGCAGATCTCAGAAAGGCTTGTCTTCATGTTACACATGGATGTGATATGAACATTCAAAATTAATGTCCAATCCCATTTGGGCTGTACAGTATTTAAATGACAATATATTGATTATTTTGGCATTTAAAACATCTTAATGTGCATTTAATAACACAAATAGGGATTGTTTTACAGATCACATTGTAATCTTTAACTCTATAAATGTCTTTATTGTCACTTTTGACTAATTTAATGCATACTTGCTGAATAAAATATGAATTCCTTGCAAAGTTCTGGACAATTTAGCAACTCTCTAGCAGCCACTCTGAACACCTTAGAAACACCCTAGCAACCATGCCAAACACCTTAGCAACTTCCTAGCACCCACTCTAAACAGCAACTCTCTAGCAGCCACTCTGAACACCTTAGAAACACCCTAGCAACCATGCCAAACACCTTAGCAACTCCTTAGAAGCCGCTTTGAATGCCTTAAGATCTTCCTAGCTACCACTCCAAACACCTTAGCAACTCCCTAGCAACCATTCTGGACAATTTAGCAACTCTCTAGCAGCCACTCTGAACACCTTAGAAACACCCTAGCAACCATGCCAAACACCTTAGCAACTCCTTAGAAGCCGCTTTGAATGCCTTAAGATCTTCCTAGCTACCACTCCAAACACCTTAGCAACTCCCTAGCAACCATTCTGGACAATTTAGCAACTCTCTAGCAGCCACTCTGAACACCTTAGAAACACCCTAGCAACCATGCCAAACACCTTAGCAACTTCCTAGCACCCACTCTAAACAGCAACTCTATAGCAACCACTCTGAACACCTTAGTAACTCCCTAGCAACCATGCCAAACACCTTAGCAACTTCCTAGCACCCACTCTAAACAGCAACTCTATAGCAACCACTCTGAACACCTTAGTAACTCCCTAGAAACCATGCCAAACACCTTAGCAACTTCCTAGCACCCACTCTAAACAGCAACTCTATAGCAACCACTCTGAACACCTTAGTAACTCCCTAGAAACCATGCCAAACACCTTAGCAACTTCCTAGCACCCACTCTAAACAGCAACTCTATAGCAACCACTCTGAACACCTTAGTAACTCCCTAGAAACCATGCCAAACACCTTAGCAACTTCCTAGCACCCACTCTAAACAGCAACTCTATAGCAACCACTCTGAACACCTTAGTAACTCCCTAGCAACCATGCCAAACACCTTAGCAACTTCCTAGCACCCACTCTAAACAGCAACTCTATAGCAACCACTCTGAACACCTTAGTAACTCCCTAGCAACCATGCCAAACACCTTAGCAACTTCCTAGCACCCACTCTAAACAGCAACTCTATAGCAACCACTCTGAACACCTTAGTAACTCCCTAGCAACCATGCCAAACACCTTAGCAACTTCCTAGCACCCACTCTAAACAGCAACTCTATAGCAACCACTCTGAACACCTTAGTAACTCCCTAGCAACCATGCCAAACACCTTAGCAACTTCCTAGCACCCACTCTAAACAGCAACTCTATAGCAACCACTCTGAACACCTTAGTAACTCCCTAGCAACCATGCCAAACACCTTAGCAACTCCTTAGAAGCCGCTTTGAATGCCTTAAGATCTTCCTAGCGACCACTCCAAACACCTTAGCAACTCCCTAGCAACCATTCTGGACAATTTAGCAACTCTCTAGCAGCCACTCTGAACCATTGATAATAATCAGAAATGTTTCTTGAGCAGCAAAGCAGCATATTAGAATGATTTCTGAAGATCATGTGACTTTGAAGACTGGAGTAATGATGCTGAAAATACAGATTTGATCACAGCAATACATTACATTTTGCTATATTCATATAGAAAACAGATATTTTAAATTGTAATAATATTTCACAAAATAAATGCAGCCTTGGTGAGCAGAAGAGACCATCAAAAACAGTGTTCATTCATATGAATTTGAACCTAAAATCTTGATTTTATGAAAGAAAAGTTCATATGTGTATGTAAACTACATGAATAGCACTAAAAAAAGTCAAGGCGTAGATGCTTCAAACATGCAGTTTACTTGACTTTATCATTAAATGCTTTATGAATATTCAGTAATTGAGATCCTGAAGTTTATCTGAACACTTACTTTGAACTATGACTTTTATAATTGTCTTACTATTCAAGATATTAATATCTTAATATCTCCCACATTGCCAAGTTGAAATGACACATAATTAGATTCATAATGAAAGTGAAAATGCCACTGGTTAATTAAGCACAAAGGGACGTGAGAAAGGTAACATGTATTCATAAACAAACCCAGCCGTGTTAAACGCGACGACTCCCTCAAGCTTCACTGTTGATTAATCTGCTGAAAAATAACTTCAAGATGCAGATCTCAGAAAGGCTTGTCTTCATGTTACACATGGATGTGATATGAACATTCAAAATTAATGTCCAATCCCATTTGGGCTGTACAGTATGTAAATGACAATATATTGATTATTTTGGCATTTAAAACATCTTAATGTGCATTTAATAACACAAATAGGGATTGTTTTACAGATCACATTGTAATCTTTAACTCTATAAATGTCTTTATTGTCACTTTTGACTAATTTAATGCATACTTGCTGAATAAAATATGAATTCCTTGCAAAGTTCTGGACAATTTAGCAACTCTCTAGCAGCCACTCTGAACACCTTAGAAACACCCTAGCAACCATGCCAAACACCTTAGCAACTTCCTAGCACCCACTCTAAACAGCAACTCTCTAGCAGCCACTCTGAACACCTTAGAAACACCCTAGCAACCATGCCAAACACCTTAGCAACTCCTTAGAAGCCGCTTTGAATGCCTTAAGATCTTCCTAGCTACCACTCCAAACACCTTAGCAACTCCCTAGCAACCATTCTGGACAATTTAGCAACTCTCTAGCAGCCACTCTGAACACCTTAG
>NW_015542367.1:450484-453998 GCF_001515605.1 Sinocyclocheilus anshuiensis | reverse complement strand
AACCATGCCAAACACCTTAGCAACTTCCTAGCACCCACTCTAAACAGCAACTCTATAGCAACCACTCTGAACACCTTAGTAACTCCCTAGCAACCATGCCAAACACCTTAGCAACTTCCTAGCACCCACTCTAAACAGCAACTCTATAGCAACCACTCTGAACACCTTAGTAACTCCCTAGCAACCATGCCAAACACCTTAGCAACTTCCTAGCACCCACTCTAAACAGCAACTCTATAGCAACCACTCTGAACACCTTAGTAACTCCCTAGCAACCATGCCAAACACCTTAGCAACTTCCTAGCACCCACTCTAAACAGCAACTCTATAGCAACCACTCTGAACACCTTAGTAACTCCCTAGCAACCATGCCAAACACCTTAGCAACTCCTTAGAAGCCGCTTTGAATGCCTTAAGATCTTCCTAGCGACCACTCCAAACACCTTAGCAACTCCCTAGCAACCATTCTGGACAATTTAGCAACTCTCTAGCAGCCACTCTGAACACCTTAGAAACACCCTAGCAACCATGCCAAACACCTTAGCAACTCCTTAGAAGCCGCTTTGAATGCCTTAAGATCTTCCTAGCGACCACTCCAAACACCTTAGCAACTCCCTAGCAACCATTCTGGACAATTTAGCAACTCTCTAGCAGCCACTCTGAACACCTTAGAAACACCCTAGCAACCATGCCAAACACCTTAGCAACTTCCTAGCACCCACTCTAAACAGCAACTCTATAGCAACCACTCTGAACACCTTAGTAACTCCCTAGCAACCATGCCAAACACCTTAGCAACTTCCTAGCACCCACTCTAAACAGCAACTCTATAGCAACCACTCTGAACACCTTAGTAACTCCCTAGCAACCATGCCAAACACCTTAGCAACTTCCTAGCACCCACTCTAAACAGCAACTCTATAGCAACCACTCTGAACACCTTAGTAACTCCCTAGCAACCATGCCAAACACCTTAGCAACTTCCTAGCACCCACTCTAAACAGCAACTCTATAGCAACCACTCTGAACACCTTAGAAACACCCTAGCAACCATGCCAAACACCTTAGCAACTCCTTAGAAGCCGCTTTGAATGCCTTAAGATCTTCCTAGCGACCACTCCAAACACCTTAGCAACTCCCTAGCAACCATTCTGGACAATTTAGCAACTCTCTAGCAGCCACTCTGAACACCTTAGAAACACCCTAGCAACCATGCCAAACACCTTAGCAACTCCTTAGAAGCCGCTTTGAATGCCTTAAGATCTTCCTAGCGACCACTCCAAACACCTTAGCAACTCCCTAGCAACCATTCTGGACAATTTAGCAACTCTCTAGCAGCCACTCTGAACACCTTAGAAACACCCTAGCAACCATGCCAAACACCTTAGCAACTCCTTAGAAACCGCTTTGAATGCCTTAAGATCTTCCTAGCTACCACTCCAAACACCATAGCAACTACCTAGCAACCATTCTGGACAATTTAGCAACTCTCTAGCAGCCACTCTGAACACCTTAGAAACACCCTAGCAACCATGCCAAACACCTTAGCAACTCCTTAGAAGCCGCTTTGAATGCCTTAAGATCTTCCTAGCGACCACTCCAAACACCTTAGCAACTCCCTTGCACCCATTCTAAACTGCAACTCTATAGCAACCACTCTGAACACCTTAGAAACACCCTAGCAACCATGCCAAACACCTTATAAACTCCTTAGAAGCCGCTCTGAACACCTTAGGATCTTCCTAGTGACCATTCAGAACACCTTAGCAACTCCCTAGCACCCACTTTAAACACCTTAGTAACTCCCTTGCAACTACTCCGAAAACTGAGCAAATGAACACCTGAGCAACTCCCTACCAACAACTCCAAACAAAATAGAAACTCCTTAACAGCCACTCCGAACATTTTAGCAACTCCCCAGCAATGTATCTGTAAACAAACGCGGCCATGATAAATGTGACATCTCCCTCAAGCTTCATTGTTGATTAATCTGCTGGAAAATTAATTCAAGATGCAGATCTCAGAAAGGTCAGCCTTTACGTTACATACGGATATGAACATGATATTCGCACCGCAGTCCAATCCCATTTGGGCTGAAAGTAAAAGCCTACATATTGATTATTTTGGCATTTTAAATATCTTATATGTGCATTTAATAACACAAATGGGGTTTGTTTTACAGATCACATTGTAATCTTTAACTTTTCAACATCTGGAAGAGGAAGAATGTCTCAATGCTCTGTTTATGGGAAGTCTGGATGTGTTTATGCTGGGTGTGTTTGCTATTATCTTTACGCTTGGTTAAAGTCTGCAGGGCGTCATGGGTGGGTCATTCTCAGGGTCAAAGGTCAGCGGCAGGCAAACTTGTCACAGTGGCAGAGAGAGGGTGAACATGAGATCTTCTCCCGTGGATGATTCTTCTGAGCCGGGTGCTGACAGACTGCTGGTCCTCGGGGGGTTTTGCGTGGATGTGTCTGGCAGATGTTGTGCTCTTCTGGGGCCGTTGGGTTCTTCCTCTCTCCCGGATCTTCTGCCGTGACCCGTGACGCGCCTCCTGGACCACCATCACACGGCCTATGAAGACAGGCTTGCATTATGGATGAGGTATGTAATAGTTTAATGGAATAGCTCACACAAAAAGGAAGATTTGCTGTTAATTTACTCACTTTTAGGCCATCCAAGATGTAGATGTCTCTTTTTCTTCAGTAGAACAGTAAAGAAGATTTTTAGCTGAAAGCGTGGTCCTTGCTGATTCATAAAATGTCAGTTTACTTTGAGAGTCAGAAAATACATATCAGGCAACACTAAATTAATACCCGTGGCTCCAGACGATATATTGAGTTCTTATGAAGCGAAACGATCGGTCTGTGCAAGAAACTGAACATTATTTACAGCATTATTACCTGTAATCCAGAGCCTCAGGCAAACGGTCCAGAGTGATGTCTGGTTCATGAACGAATCATTCTTTTGAACCGGTTCTTTTTAGTGAACTAGATGAACCAGTTCACGAAATCGGACTGAATCGTCTGAATCAGTGCGCGGCTCGAGAAGCAGAGATCTACAAGTTACTCAATCAAAACTCACTTTCGGATGTCTGACAGTCACTCCGGCTCCAAATGAGCTAAAATACTGTCGTATCTGATCCTATGATGAATGAATCATTCAGCGCTCCAGCTCCTTGAACAGTCACTGAACTGAGGAAACGGTTCGACTCGGACTGGAGGCCGATGAGCTGCTGATATGTGCATGTGTGAACCGAGCACTTGGCCGAAATCCACGTTTCACATCATTATTGGCTGCTTTAATAATGTAATTGTGTAAAAATTACGCCATTGTGTGTTTATGTAAACAAACTAGTGAACTGAACCAGTTCACTGAAACAGACTGTCCGAAAGAACCAGTTCGGAATCGAACTGAATCAGATTCCCCATTGCATGAGGCTCTGGATTTCAGGTAATAATGTAGTAAATAATGTTCAGTTTCTTGCACAGACCGATCGTTTCGCTTCATAAGA
>NW_015542367.1:444217-450207 GCF_001515605.1 Sinocyclocheilus anshuiensis | reverse complement strand
ACCAAGGACCACAGTTTCAGCTAAAAATCTTCTTTACTGTTCTACAGAAGAAAAAAGTCACCTAAGGATGACCTGAGGGTGAGTACATTAACAGCAAATTTTCATTTTTGGGTGGACTATCCCTTTAATACAGCTTTAGGAACACCATGCATTGCCATTTGAATACGAAGGCAAGTGAAAATGTATCTACAGACTCTCTTTGTCTCTCCCATGACAGTTTTGTTCAGTTTTTGTTGGAAAAGAGTTTTAGTTTTATAAGAATTGATGGGTGTGTGCAGAAATTACATTTCTACACTGTTGATCTATGATCACTTGATAAAACCGTCACATGGAGTTCTGTTCAATAAGAGAGATACTGAAAAACACAAGTGAATCATTTAGAGGATTCCTGTCACCGAAATTGATGAGATGCTGAAAATCATTATGTTCACCTGCCAAAGTATACTGTTATATTTCTGTTATATGACTATTTATCTGCTGTTTAAAAGTTTGGGGTCGGTCTATTTTTTAATGTTCTTGAAGTCTCTTCTGCTCACCAAGGCTGTGTTTATTTGTTAAAAAATACAGTAAAATCAGTAAAATTGTGAAATATTATTACAATTTCAAATAGCTGTTTTCAATGTGAATATCTGGTTGTAATTTATTCCTGTGATCAAAGCTGAATTTTCAGCATAATTACTCCAGTCTTCTAATATGCTGATTTGCTGCTCAAGAAACATTTCTGATTATTAGCACTGTTGAAAACATTTGGGCTTTGTCAAGCCAAGTTTCAGAGTTGACAGACTTTCCTTTTCTCGTTTTCCATACTGATCCACCTCAAGTGATTGTATGTCACATTTGCAGTGAAACTCAGTCTTTTTCAGTGATATGAAGCAATTGTGCAAAGTTTTTGGACGTGATTGTTCCAAGTGGCACTTTGTCAGTCATTTCACAGATTAGTAAAACCCAGATCATCTTAATCTGCCAGCTAACACACGTTCCTTCTCTGACACTGATGCAATGCATATGTATGATGAGCTACAGCAGATCATGAAACTTCAATGTGCATTAGAAATGAAAGCAGGAAGGTTGGATTAATGAAACTTCAATGTGCATTAGCAATGAAAGCAGGAAGGTTGGATTAAACAGCTTTTAAATATGCATATTTCTCTCATCATTAGAGCAGCCTGATGTTGGTGTTTGCTTATGAGGGATTAGATCTGAGTCTGATCATTATGTGGAGCTCAATAATCTATATGCAGTGAGAATACTGTGATGTATTAAACCCGTCCGATACATGCATGTCGTTATAGAAGCAGAAACGGATGAACCCACGAGGACGTGCAATAAGTCACCGGCTTACATGAAAAACTCCTTTTGAATTATTTAACCACGGCTCATTATTGCAAAGTCTACAAATCTTAGAGGTGCAGCTCTAAAAACGATGACAGTAGCCATTATCCTATTTACACAGCTGCAGGGAGCCATACGTTATAACTGTGACACGAACGCATTCGTTTTACTCTTTCATCGGGTTATCAAACCATCAGACCTCTTTGTGCCCTGGATTTGTGGTGCCGGACGGAGAAGAATCATCACCGAATTCACATTGTGCTTCATCATTTCCTCAAGCAGAAACCGCCTCCACATGAGTGAGATTTGCTCTTATTTTCCCAGGGAATATCCCACACAGCTTGGGAAAACCGAGCAAGCGATGCAGTTCAGGTGGGAAGGAAGGGAGATCCGTCTTGGGATCACCGAATTCACATTGTGCTTCATCATTTCCTCAAGCAGAAACCGCCTCCACATGAGTGAGATTTGCTCTTATTTTCCCAGGGAATATCCCACACAGCTTGGGAAAACCTAGCAAGCGATGCAGTTCAGGTGGGAAGGAAGGGAGATCCATCTTGGGAAGGCCTTGGCAGATCCTCCCGATCGGATGGAGCGTATTCGGTTCACGTGTGGCGACTGAATGCCTTCCAATGTTTGCCGACACTGATGGATGAGAATGCAACGACGTGCCGACGGACAGACCACATCTCTGAGAAAAAACTGTGAATATGGCAATTAATCTTGAAGCTGGAAGGCTTGGAAGCAGTTGGAGCTGCACAGTGTTGGGCGTCTGAAATGCACAAATGTTTGGTTTCGGTTTACACTTGGAGTTTTTTTTGCATTTCTGCTCACTGCCGTTTCATCTGTGAGAGCAGTTTTCTGTTTTATTTAAGAGCTTATAAGATTACAGTTCTGCTCGGTTTCTGCTTTTTCTCAAGGACTTCGCGACGGGCAACAGTGATGATGGCTTTATGGCCGAATTTAGTGAGGTTTATGCATGAAGCATGACAGGTTGTAAGATACTGTACATTCTGTGAAAACAAGATTTAATATCTTGTGCAGTTTGCTTCTGAGGTGAATGTAGGCCTATCATTTTTTTTTGGTAATGGTAAACAAAGCCAAAATACAGGATTTTGAACTGAATGTTTTGAATTGTATTGGTATTTTAGTTGTATTTGGTTAGTGTAACTACATTTAAAGAGCCTCCAAAAAAGAATCAGCATCAATTTTGTTTTACAAAAATACAGTCAAACTGCAAAATAATATTAGAATTTAAAATAACTGTTTTCTATGGGAATATCTGCTAAAATATAATTTATTTCTGTGATGTGCAGCTGAATGTTCAGCATCATTACTCCAGTCTTCAGTGTCACATGATCTTCAGAAATCATTCTAATATGCTGATTTGCTGCTCAACAAACATTTATGATTATCACTGTTAAAAAAAGGAGTGCTGTCTCAGATTTAGGTGGAAACGGTGCTACATTTTATTTTTCAGGATTCACAGATGAACAGAAAGTTCAAAAGAACAGCATTTATCTGAAATAGAAATATTTTTTCTAACATTTTAAATGTCTTTACTGTCACTTTTGATCAACTGAATGCATCCTTGCTGAATAAAAGTATTAATTTCTTAATTTCTTCTCCAAACCGTGACCCTGAAAACAACATGTGACCTATGACCTTTAGACAGTAGGGTATATTTAGCCATGAAGGGTCAAGTTCTTATCTTCTGAAACAAAACCTAATTTTTAACTTACAGAAAAATCTGAATCCGCGTCTTCATGAGCTCACGACAGTTTGACGGCACGTCCAGTTGATTTACACTGATTATCACCGTTAATATGCTGCGCACAATCAGCAGAGCAAAGCTGTAATATATGTGTGTGTAGAGGAGCTGGCAGACTCATGAATCACGGCTGTTGATTTGGGTGTAATGACGCCGCAGCAGAGATGAGTCTGACAGAGATGGAGACGCAGAGACCTTATTTACACCAACTGCACGAATCATTAAATGTTCACCGTTTCGTTTCTGAGCTATTGTATGAATCATTCGTTTGACTCAGCTGGAATTCTGAACTCTGATCAGTGATTTCAGTGAAGAAAAAACATGATGATTCATGTGAACTGAGCAGCGCTTGTCATTGCCATCGCTTCAGTTTATTTCTGTTGCTACCAATGCTGGGCAAATTAGATTAATTTCTGTTTGGAACTAATTATGAACATTACAGATGGCCTGTAATGGTTTTTCCAGAATCTGCTGTATGCGTTTGCCAGTGAACAGTTTAATGTGCTATTGTTTTCTTTGGGCTGCAATTTGTAAAAATCGACGCGTTTCAGAAAGGCGGGGCATAGAGGAGAAACAATAATGTACAGTATGTGGAAAATAATGCGTCTTTTGAACCTTAAACCGCATAAACACATTTAATTACACCAAATACACACCTTTAATAGAGCATCAGAGTTATTTTTTCTTTAATAATGCTTTCAAAACTTTAGTACAAAAATGAAGAAACAAAAAAGGAACTTTTTATGTAATATTTTTATTTATGTGACATTCATGTAATATTTTTTAAATGTTACATGTTTCAGAACATTCAAAAGTATCTTGTTTTCAAAATGATAAAATGGAATGTTTCCTTAATGTTCACATAACTGAAAAAAATAAAATAAAATTTTAAAACTGGAAGGTTCTCTCATGCTTATGAGCAAACATTCTTCCAGTAATGTTAATAGAAAGTTCATTCAGAGTTTTCTAGTCTTTGTCTTTTGATGTTCAAGACATTAGCACAAAAACAACGGGGCAAAAAACTTATTTCTGAAATATTTTAGTTGGACGTTTTTTTTTTTTTTTTTTTGAATGTTACTTGTTTCAGAACAGTCAGAAAACATTCAAAACTAACATTCATATAATGTTTACAAAATCCTAACAAAAAAAAAATACAAATTTTAAAACACTGAAAAAAAAACGGATAGTTTTATCAAAGCTATAATGAAACGTTCTTCCAGTAATATGTTTCAGAACATTCAAAAGTATCTTGTTTTCAAAATGATAAAATGGAATGTTTCCTTAATGTTCACATAACTGAAAAAAATAAAATAAAATTTTAAAACTGGAAGGTTCTCTCATGCTTATGAGCAAACATTCTTCCAGTAATGTTAATAGAAAGTTCATTCAGAGTTTTCTAGTCTTTGTCTTTTGATGTTCAAGACATTAGCACAAAAACAACGGGGCAAAAAACTTATTTCTGAAATATTTTAGTTGGACGTTTTTTTTTTTTTTTTTTGAATGTTACTTGTTTCAGAACAGTCAGAAAACATTCAAAACTAACATTCACATAATGTTTACAAAATCCTAACAAAAAAAAAAATACAAATTTTAAAACACTGAAAAAAAACCGGATAGTTTTCTCAAAGCTATAATGAAACGTTCTTCCAGTAATGTTAATAGAACATTATTTGAGAGTTATCTGGTCTTTAATAAAGTTCTCAAAATATTAGCACATAAACAAAGGAACAAACAAAAGGAACTTTTTATTTCTGAAATATTTCATTTGGAGGTTTGGCTTTTAAATATTACTACGTTTCATAACATTCACAGAACATTCAAAAGTAACATTCTCATAATGTTTTCAAAAATGAAAATGGAATGTTCCCCTAATGTTCGCATAACCAATTTTTTTTAAACATTTAAAAAACTGGATATTTTCAACGTTCAGAGAACATTCAGAAATAGCGTTTTCATAAATTATTTGGAACGCTAGCGAAACTTTCTGGGATCCTCCTGCGTGTGTTCTTCACATTCGACTGACATCTGTGGCACAGGAAGGGAATCGTATGAAAACGCATTTTCTC
The DNA here is from genome assembly GCF_001515605.1 of Sinocyclocheilus anshuiensis. Classification (NCBI taxonomy): domain Eukaryota; kingdom Metazoa; phylum Chordata; class Actinopteri; order Cypriniformes; family Cyprinidae; genus Sinocyclocheilus; species Sinocyclocheilus anshuiensis. The sequence continues at coordinate 445,041 of NW_015542367.1, read as the reverse complement.
ACTCTTGAGGAAAAACATTACACGGAAAGTTAAGTTACCCTGCATTGTGAAATGATTCCTGTTCTTGCTCACACACGAGCGCGTCTGTCAGAGAGAGGCCAATTTCAGCGAGATATAATGGAGACGGCCGAGTTCTGCGTCTGTACGCTGCCAGGTCAATTGAAATTGTGTACTTACCCTTGTGCTGCTGGAAAAATGAACTACTGCTGCACGTCTGGGGACGTGAAGGACTCGGGTAAATGGGGAGCCTTGGCTCGCCATCCACATGAGTGATGACGCCTTCTGTGACAATGTTGTTTTCCAGTGAAATGTATGACATTATAAAGATGAGGGAGTTGGATGGAGATATTGGAATCTGGCCAGGTCAATTTCAGACATCTCTCTCACTCTCGAGACGATCGCTGATGATGATTTCTGTGACATTTCGACGGAGAGCCGCGCCGTAACATCGAAGTACCTCGCTGAGACGGATCTGTGCTGCAGCTCGGGCCAAATTCCATTTAGTTCAGAGAAAATGACAGTCATTCCCGGCAGACTGACGCTTGAGTTGGACTCGGGATAGAGAAACTGACAGGAGTGTTTCCAGAAAAGATTTCAGAAGTGTGTGTTGGTCTCTCCGCCTCGATTGAGCTATCAGAAACGTCCAAAGCATTTCTCAGCAGCGTGTCTGTTCTGTATCCTGAGTTTCAGTCCCGGCTCCGCTGGGAGGCCATTAGTAAAACTAGAGAATTCATATGATCTTCATCATGGGTTGCTGAACGTTCTCAATGCGTCTTGAGAAATCTTGACCTTCCTTGACCTTTTTACACATAACAATGTTTTTT
>NW_015542367.1:443462-444207 GCF_001515605.1 Sinocyclocheilus anshuiensis | reverse complement strand
AAAATGTCAACGATTCTGTGTTTTTCTGTCAATATGGGGTGCTGTGTGTACATTAATGAGGAAAAAAAAATAACTTAAATGATTTTAGCAAATGGCTGACAAAGAACAAAGAGTGAAAAATTTAAGGGGGTCTGAATACTTTCCGTACCCACTGTATATACTGTACACACACATATGCACTATCATTCAAAACTCTGAGGTCGGTGAGAATTTTTCATGTTTTTGAAATAAGTATTTTCTGCTCACCAAAGCTGCATTTATTTGATCAAAAATAGAGTAAAAAAAATTAAATATTTGTGCTGCACAATATTTTTGTGGAAACTGTGATACATTTTATTTGTCAGGATTTTTTGATGAATAGAAAGTTCAGAAGAACAGAATTTATTAGAAATATATATTTTTTTGTAACATTATAAATATATCTTTAATCAATTTAATGCATCCTTGATGAATAAAAGTATTAATTTCTTTAAAAAAAGAAATCTTACTGACCTCAAATGTATTTAGTTTATATATTATAAACATAAATCTGAATATATGTTCTATCTATATACATTTAATATACATTCTATCTATCTATCTATCTGTCTGTCTGTCTGTCTGTCTGTCTGTCTATCATCTATCTATCTATATCAAAATATCTATCTATCTATCTATCTATCTATCTATCTATCTATCTAATTATATCAAAATATCTACCTATCTGTCTGTCTGTCTGTCTATCTATCTATCTATCTATCTATCT
>NW_015542367.1:431443-439522 GCF_001515605.1 Sinocyclocheilus anshuiensis | reverse complement strand
AACTGGAGAGGATCTGCAAGGAGGAATGGCAGAGGATCCCCAAATCCAGGTGTGAAAAACTTGTTGCATCTTTCCCAAAAAGACTCATGGCTGTATTAGATCAAAAGGGTGCTGTCACAACAATCACAACAAAGGGTCTGAATACTTAGGACAATGTGATATTTCAGTTTTTCTTTTTTAATAAAATGTCAACAATGTCAACAATTCTGTGTTTTTCTGTCAATATGGGGTGCTACAATGACTGAAAATAAGGTCCTCTCTTAAAACTTTAGTGAGGGTTATAAAGTGATTGAGCAAAATGGAATAATGATACACGCTCTGGTAAATGGCTACTGAAAGTCTAATCCTGGCTGAGGTCATAAAAACAACTGATAGAAATCCATGATGCAACAGAAAAGTGTTATAAGCCCTTTAGCTTCTAAATGTTGTAAACTTCACTTCACTGCCTTACAGAATTTGTACTGGCTGAGTGCTGCAATTTTGCAGGTTATAAATGTCTAAGCAATGTTGGGCGCAGATTTGATTCTGTCTGTCGTGTCTGTCGGTCTATCATCTATCTATCTATCTATCTATCTGTCTGTCTGTCTGTCTGTCTTCTGTCTGTCCAGAAGAACAGAATTTATTAGAAATATATATTTTTTTGTAACATTATAAATATATCTTTAATCAATTTAATGCATCCTTGATGAATAAAAGTATTAATTTCTTTAAAAAAAGAAATCTTACTGACCTCAAATGTATTTAGTTTATATATTATAAACATAAATCTGAATATATGTTCTATCTATATACATTTAATATACATTCTATCTATCTATCTATCTGTCTGTCTGTCTGTCTGTCTGTCCTCATGCTAGGAAGCTCTATCTAGATCTATCTATCTGTCCATCTAGCCATCTAGCCATCCATCCATCCATCCTTCTGTCTATACATTTATCCCTCCATCCATCCATCCATCCACCATTCTGTTGTTCTATCTTTCATACTATTTATTTTTCTGTCCATCCATACATCCATTGTTATATCATTCTGTTTATCATTCTGTCTATCTGTTCATCTATCTATCTATCTATCTATCTATCTATCTATCTATCTATCTATCCATCCATCCATCCATCGTTCTACAGTATATAAATCTTCAAGCTTTTAAATGTTTTTCAAAACTTTCAGGATGTGTCTATATTGTAAAGTTGGTCTTGACTTGCTTTTGACTTGACTTGCAAAAAAGTTACATGAATTCCTATTCATTTTAATTCTACTTGCATTTAAATTCGAATCGCAATTCTGCATCTAATTGATTTAAGTGCAGGACTTTTAAAAGGATTCTCAGTTTGATTCTGAATGATGATATCAATACTCTGTCGCGTGCATATGGTGCTAGTTTTTTGTCCGTTTATCCGGCTGTGTTCTCCTCACAGGTGACACCTGATCAGACGCTCCGGAGCGCATGTGTCTTGTTGATATAGATATTGTGGCCACTGAAGGCTAAACAGGATATCTTTATACTCGTCTCTTTCTTCCCCGGGGCCCAATAGTGGATGTCAATCACAAACTCTCAAAATCCTGTGAACCGCGCTTGTCACCGGGGGCCATTCAGGAGCTCCGGCTCTTATTGGCTTTTCTTATCTCTGCAGTCCAGCGAGGAATCACCTTTCATTTGTCGTAAAAATCCTGTGAACCGCGCTTGTCACCGGGGGCCATTCAGGAGCTTCGGCTCTTATTGGCTTTTCTTATCTCTGCAGTCCAGCGAGGAATCACCTTTCATTTGTCGTGAGTTTTATTTTTTTCCTCCTGAATGCCATGAGCAGCGGCGCTTAAAGCCGATACGGTTTCTTCTTGGTAATGACGATACGAACACATCACATGTGTTGCACGGGTGGAGGAACTGGAAATAAATGAAATTATGTTGATGAGTTCTGACACACACGCAGCGATCAGTCTTCATTTGGTCACCAGATACCAGAGTGAAATCTCCATGATGATGATGATGATGTGCAGGACTCTCCCAAACATCTCGTCATCTCCAGCGTTGGATATCAGGGGATCAGATATCCCACACGAAGAAGCCTGAAAACTGCATTTTTAATTTCCTTAAATTCTTCCTCGTGATAAATGTGGGTCATATTTCTGGCGTTTCATGTCCTCTCTGGACGCATAAACTAGATTTCGGGCGGAAACCCGATGCTGGACTCTGAGGAACCCGATAGGAAATTCTCCAGGATATTGATGAGTTGAACTGGATGCTCGCATCTGAAGGCATCAGTCCTGATTACAGGCTCCAGGACTCTCATTACGGCTCGTGTGAACGGATGCTGGAGGCTACGGCCATTAATCCGCATGTATTCGAAAATGGTGTTGTCTTTATTCTAAATCTCTTCGTCCACAATAGCGCTTTCCAAAAGTTGTACCCGTAGGCATGCCAGTACAACCATAAAGTCTATGGGTACAGTATGCGTCACATGACTAAACATGCATCATCGTTTTCGAATACCACTGTTTTCACAGTCTACAAAACGCGAAAACAGCTTTTTCATATTTATCCACTTGGGAGAGTGTCTTCAAAACTCAGTTTTCACTGGAGAGAAATGACGTCACAGTATGGACAAATGGTCAAAATGTACATAAAAAAAATGCATTTTCAAATTGTATTAAATATTTAAATATATGAAAATATTTTATTAAATATGAAAATGATATATATAGCAGTTTTCAACATTGATAATAATAACAAATATTTAAAATTAATTTCAAATGTATACATAACTTAAAAATATGTTTATTAAATATATAAAATATTTATTAAATGTTTAAATAGATTAAAATACTTATTACATATTACAATTATTTTATATATATTATATAAATGTATTTTATTTACTATTAAGATTATTTATTTTGTGTTTTTAAATTTTATTAAATATTAAAATTATATGTATATATAGAGCGAAAGCACAAATGATTGCAACACTAATAATAATGACAAATTTTATAATTAACTTGAAATATATAAATAATTTAAAAATAAAATATATTTATTAAATATGTAAAATATGTATTACATATTTAAATATATTAAAAAGTATTTATTAAATATAAATGAATAATTTATTAAATTTTAATAATGGACTTTGAGAAAACGTAGAGAAAAATATTTTTATCTCAAATTCAAATAAAATTTGATTAAATATTAAATAGTGAAATATTTAAATATTTTATTAAATATTATAATTAGGTATAAATATGAATTTTTAAATTACATATACTATGTACAATATTTGATTTACCATTTGTAATTTATTAAATATTTAAATATGTTAAAATATTTTTAAATGTGAAATATTTAAAATTATTAATAATTATGGGGTTTTATTAAAAAACAGATAGACAGATACTTTATTAATCCAAAAGGGTAATTCAAGTATCCAGTAGGAACAATTAAAACAGACAAGACAAGCAGCCCAAGAAAAACAAACAATAACATATAAACTATTAAACCGGTAAAATAATAACTGATAAGCTGATTAAAAAAAAAAAAAGTTTTGAGTCCTGCTCTTCAGGGAAGAGTGCCAGTTAAAGGCTTTGTTCACTCCAAAATGAAAATTGCCCTCATTTACTCACCCTTTTGTCTTTTTAAACTCGTATGTCTTTCACAAACACAAACTGTTCAGCAGAATATTTCCATTTTCATACGATGAAAGCAGACGAGGTTGAAGGGTCGTCAAGCTCAATAAGCACAAAATTAGTGTCATACGGGCGTGAAACAACATGAGGGAGACTAAATGCTGACAGTTTTCTGTTTTGCCTGAATTATTCCTCTCAACATGTGGCGGTTTGCTGTAATTACTCCCACATTCTGAAGCTTTCAGATCTTCTTTCAGCTGCGAGGACTTGTTTTTTATATCGGTGTCGTCTGGGAGGTTTCTGACACTCTTATCTCACAGACCGTGTTTTTCCGAAGACGCAGTGTGTTCAGGTCTGTGTTGATTTATAGTTTGGAAATCTCCATTCGAAGCAGGATGTGTTATCAAAGATATTGTGCTATTCCTGTCTGTCCAAGATAAACATGCTGCTAATTGAGCCGCTAAGATCTAATTAGTTGAATAATATTTGTGCTTTTCTAAGGCAGGCTCGTCTCAGATGGGGGTCTGTGACCCGGTTCAGGTTCCTCACATAAGATCCATTTATCAGCACAAACAATAGTCTGCAGTGAAGACACTCTGTCTCGATCCCGATGCATATTTCACAGCTGTTCTCAAACCGCGTGACCTCCATCGTCTCCGTGTGCCAAATGCCCAACATCTCAATGTGTGCCAGAAACCAGAGGGAAACAGATAACAAAGCTCTGCTACGCTGACATTTACACAGTGTTCATGAACTAGAGTCTTGCTTTGACAGAAGGGAATCAAAATAAGAACTCAATTGCTATCATTTGGCTTTTTCTCGAGTCAAACTAACACTGAATGTTTCCAAAACAACAACAATTTAAAGCAGTATTACACTTTTATTGTTTTTTTGCGTAAAGCCTTTTTCGTCTTTGACCCATATACACACACAAAGCAGTACTGTTTTGATGCTTGAAAACCACTTTTCATATATGTGATATATACACACACACACACACACACATACATACATACATGTTATATATGAATGAAATATAACATTTTAATTAAAAAGCAGTATATATGCATTATATACACACATATATAAAATAGCTATTAAGTTTCACATATGTATTTAATATTTATTAATATTTTATTAAATGTGACTATTTTTTATTTTAATATGTAATAGTATTTATTATTATTATTATTCTTTTAATGTACAATTTCATTAATCTAAATGAAATTATATCGACTTTCATATCAATATTAACTTCAATTTCATTAGACTACCTGTCATAAGAGAAAACACAAATATTTTTAAAAACATGTTTAAAACTAAATGTATTGTCATTTATTAGGCAAATAACAAACTGAAACTCTTGATGAATTTACGTTTTTATGCCCAAATTCGAGCCGGCACATTCAACTTCTCAGAAATTAACCAAGTGCAACATGCAAATATCAAAACTTATTTTTCTAAGGACTGCAAGTAAATAACTGTAATTGGGCATCTGAATAAAAAGAAATAAATAAAAGAAATAATAATAATAATAAAGTGCTTTCTTGTAAAACAGTAAATTCGAAAATTCATGGATAACAGCAATAATTATATTTTAGCAGAACAGTACTGTAACTAATCAGTTTACACATACTGGTGGATTAACCATTACAGAAACATAAAAATGATTTTGGTAATCAAAACTAACTAAACTAAACTAAACTAATACTGCTAGTTTAGGGCAGCTGTGGCACAAACCTTACATTGGGTGCTGGTGGTCTAATAAATTTGTTGAGCACTGTATGTGTATATATATATATATATAATAGCATAAATATAATAATTTAGTTGTACTGTTTAATGCCTGTGTTGTATGGCTGAATGTTAAATCTGGAATTTTGCCCAATTCTACTCGTGGAGCCATTCTGCTGCTGTAATTTAATTGAAATGCTGCTCAATTGAATCAGATGACTCCTGCAGGTCACTGATCTGGATTCTAGCCGAAAATGTTCTCTTGATCCCAGCTTTTCATTTGCAATCCAGCATTATAATGTGATTTATATGAACAATATCAGATGGCAAATGCAGGAGATTGAAAACAAATAAATAACAAACAGCCGCACACCTTAATCAGCATGCTGGAGGAAAAGCGCAGCGTTTCTTTGCCAGTGGCAGAGAGGTTTGTGATGGCGCTCGGACCACCAACAGAGATGCACGCTGAAGCTGAGCAGTGTTTACTGCATCCAGGCACGTGAAGTCATGAGCCAGATGAAGAAGAAATGACTGAACGTCCAAGAGGAAGAAGAAACAGGGCTCTTCCTAATGAACGGCACGAGAGAGACTGCGGTCGATTCCTATGGAAGGTCGAAGTCAGAAATGACTCTGGATTTAATTTCTTCTTTCATTTGGCTTTTTCCCCCCACATCTCTTTCAAGTTTTTAATACATTTATCAAAGCATAACAGCCGTGTCCTTGAAGCCGTGTGTTGCAGCACACATTGAGGAAAGCACAAAGATGATTTTATTCACTGAACTCTTTGATTTGTTTTTGATGTATTCTGTGCATTAAAATGTTTAACAACTCTTTGCCTTCACTTATGATCGGTTCAAGGTGAAAGCTCGTGGGAATTTCCCAGTTATAGGTTATAAAAACATTGTGGGAACGTTGTTTTGAAATGTTTCTAAAATGCTGAAATGTGCAGCTAATGTGATTAGAACATTATTTAAAGGTTACAAAAATGTTTCTTTCAACATTCTACTAATATTATTTTTTACCCCCAAAAATGTTATTTGAACTTTTTTTTTAATATATATTTTAAGAATGCTAAAATGTCCAGTTTTCTTGATTAGATCATTATTTAAAGGTGATTCAAGTGTTTCTTAAATGTTCTATTAATTGTACACTCTCAGAAAAAAAAGGTACAAAAGCTGTCACTGGGGTGATACCTTTTCAAAAGGTACACTTTTGTACCTTTTAAGTACTATTATGTACACTTTAGGTATTATCATGTACTTTTAAGGTACCAATATGGACTCTTGAGGTACAAAGGTGTGCCTTTTGAAAATATACCGCCCCAGTGACTGCTTTTGTACCTTTTTTTCTGAGATTGTATTTTTACCCAAAATATAACATTATTTGAACGTTTATTTTTTAATATTTGAAGAATGCTAAAATTTCCAGTTTTCTTGATTAGATTGTTATTTAAAGGTGACTAAAACGTTTCTTAAATGTTCTATTAATTGTATTTTTACCCAAAATATAACATTATTTGAACGTTTATTTTTTTTATATTTTAAGAATGCTAAAATGTCCAGGTTTCTTTTCCATGATTAGAACATTTCTTAAAACTTAAACTGTTTCTTAACCTAAAAAGTTCATTTCCACCAAAATTAATGTTATCTGAACATTGTGATTAGAACATTATTTAAATGTTGCAAAAGCGTTTCATAGAATGTTTATCAAGTACAAAGAACATCATGAGAACATTCCAAGAAAGTTGTTCTAAGAAAGTTTTTTTCTCAACGTTATGAAAATGTATATCAAATATGAATTATATTAAATATTATATTAAATATATAAATAATATGTAATATTAAGTTATTAGAACGTTCCATAAACATGACTTTAAGAACATTTTGTCTTATTATTTTAAAAAACGTTAGTGAAAGTTGTGAGAGCGTTCGCTGATAGCTGGGTTCCCAAAAGAGGGCCAAACCGTGAAGGTCCCCTAAAGGTCAGCGTCATCCAGCATATACTGCAGTTTATTGATGTTCCCGAGAGAAGTGCTGCTTTGCTCCTTATTCATTCAGAAAGTGCTGTTTATATCTGAAGTGTCACACTGTGCTAAGCTCTGCGAGTGTGGAAGCTGTTTTCAGGCAGACGCGGGACACAGATGAAAGCATCAGCACTGCTGGCGTCTGGATCAGCGGTCCTGTCACAGCGGGGTCATGGTGACTGGACGTCCCGGCCTGATTTCAGCCAAAAACTTGCAGCCCTGCATTCATGTCCTTCTCCGGGGGAAAATCGTTTGAGGGAAAATGTCACCAAACACAGAGCGAACGCATATCAGCTACTGGTAAATACTGAAACATTCAACGGTTCTTCTGACTTCATTGATAAAATCAAATCATAGCTGTCTGTGCGTGTTTGCATTTGCTACCGTTCAGAGATTTGGGGTTGATAAGATTTGAATACTTTTATTCATCAAGGACGCATTAAATTGATTAAAAGTGACAGTAAAGACATTTATAATGTTGCAAAAGATTTCAAATAAACGCTGTTCTTTTGAACTTTCTGTTCATCTGTGAATCCTGAAAAATAAAATGTATCATGGTTTCCACAAAAATATTGGGCATCACGACTGTTTTCAACATTGATGATAATCAGAAATGTTTCTTGAGCAGCAAATCAGCATATTAGAATGATTTCTGAAGGAGATTACTGGAGTAATGATGCTGAAAATACAGCTGCGCATCA
>NW_015542367.1:428188-429995 GCF_001515605.1 Sinocyclocheilus anshuiensis | reverse complement strand
TATGTACACTTTAGGTATTATCATGTACTTTTAAGGTACCAATATGGACTCTTGAGGTACAAAGGTGTGCCTTTTGAAAATATACCGCCCCAGTGACTGCTTTTGTACCTTTTTTTCTGAGATTGTATTTTTACCCAAAATATAACATTATTTGAACGTTTATTTTTTAATATTTGAAGAATGCTAAAATTTCCAGTTTTCTTGATTAGATTGTTATTTAAAGGTGACTAAAACGTTTCTTAAATGTTCTATTAATTGTATTTTTACCCAAAATATAACATTATTTGAACGTTTATTTTTTTTATATTTTAAGAATGCTAAAATGTCCAGGTTTCTTTTCCATGATTAGAACATTTCTTAAAACTTAAACTGTTTCTTAACCTAAAAAGTTCATTTCCACCAAAATTAATGTTATCTGAACATTGTGATTAGAACATTATTTAAATGTTGCAAAAGCGTTTCATAGAATGTTTATCAAGTACAAAGAACATCATGAGAACATTCCAAGAAAGTTGTTCTAAGAAAGTTTTTTTCTCAACGTTATGAAAATGTATATCAAATATGAATTATATTAAATATTATATTAAATATATAAATAATATGTAATATTAAGTTATTAGAACGTTCCATAAACATGACTTTAAGAACATTTTGTCTTATTATTTTAAAAAACGTTAGTGAAAGTTGTGAGAGCGTTCGCTGATAGCTGGGTTCCCAAAAGAGGGCCAAACCGTGAAGGTCCCCTAAAGGTCAGCGTCATCCAGCATATACTGCAGTTTATTGATGTTCCCGAGAGAAGTGCTGCTTTGCTCCTTATTCATTCAGAAAGTGCTGTTTATATCTGAAGTGTCACACTGTGCTAAGCTCTGCGAGTGTGGAAGCTGTTTTCAGGCAGACGCGGGACACAGATGAAAGCATCAGCACTGCTGGCGTCTGGATCAGCGGTCCTGTCACAGCGGGGTCATGGTGACTGGACGTCCCGGCCTGATGTCAGCCAAAAACTTGCAGCCCTGCATTCATGTCCTTCTCCGGGGGAAAATCGTTTGAGGGAAAATGTCACCAAACACAGAGCGAACGCATATCAGCTACTACTGAAACCTGAAACATTCAACGGTTCTTCTGACTTCATTGATAAAATCAAATCATAGCTGTCTGTGCCATTTGCTACTTGCTACCGTTCAGAGATTTGGGGTTGATAAGATTTGAATACTTTTATTCATCAAGGACGCATTAAATTGATTAAAAGTGACAGTAAAGACATTTATAATGTTGCAAAAGATTTCAAATAAACGCTGTTCTTTTGAACTTTCTGTTCATCTGTGAATCCTGAAAAATAAAATGTATCATGGTTTCCACAAAAATATTGGGCATCACGACTGTTTTCAACATTGATGATAATCAGAAATGTTTCTTGAGCAGCAAATCAGCATATTAGAATGATTTCTGAAGGAGATTACTGGAGTAATGATGCTGAAAATACAGCTGCGCATCATAGGAGTAAATTACAGATATTCACATAGAAAACAGCTATTCTAAATTGTAGTAATATTTCACAATATTACTATTATTGAGTATATTGAGTTTTCATTAAATGCTAATCTTAAAAATGGCTTGATGTGGTTAAACAAAATGAGCAGTTCGGCAGAACTACACCGAAAAAAAAAAAGGTGCAAATTGCTAGTAAATTTCACAATTAATTTCAAAGAAATGGCAAGTAGTAACATTGAATTAAGCGATTTTTCAAAAACGCTTTAGAAAACTGATTCGGGCCAACTAGCAAAACAAACTTGTAGCCAATCAGCAGTAA
>NW_015542367.1:427065-427281 GCF_001515605.1 Sinocyclocheilus anshuiensis | reverse complement strand
GGGTAAGCGATTTTTCAAAAACGCTTTAGAAAACTGATTCGGGCCGAATAGCAAAACAAACTTGTAGCCAATCAACAGTAAGGGGCGTGTCTACGGAGGAGAGAGAGGAGAGAGAGTTAGTGCACAAGACGGACATTAGCAGAGCCGAGCGACAGAAAGATAGAGAAAAAACAAAAAAAACAAAAGAGGAAAACGTCTGCGGAACAAAAGAAGGCT
>NW_015542367.1:426419-426670 GCF_001515605.1 Sinocyclocheilus anshuiensis | reverse complement strand
GGGCGTGTTTGTTTTGGTGATTTCAAATGTCAACATTGGCTACCAGAAATCACTTACCCCACCTTTAAACATGACATTTTTACAGTGTATTTACAAGAATTTAATATCATATCATTGTACAAAGTAACATTTATCTACGAACATGAAAAGCAGGCACAACAATAATTTAATAAATATTCAAATAGATTAATATATGTGACCCTGGAGCACAAAAGCAGTCTTAAGTCGCTGGGGTATATTTGTATCAATAG
>NW_015542367.1:415411-425159 GCF_001515605.1 Sinocyclocheilus anshuiensis | reverse complement strand
CACACACACACACACACACACACACACACACACACACATATATATATATAATTATTATTTTGTGTTTTTAGTGTGTGACTGTTATATTCCAAAATCTCTTGCACATTAAATATTGAGTCAAAATCATTTCAAGTCAGACCTCTGAACTTACTGTAAAGATCAAAACAACAGGGCTTCGAGGTGTGGCGTAACGTTCTGTATATTTCTCTGGTGTTATAGGTCTCAACACAGCAGAGGAAACGAAGGCCGTAATGAAGGAGCTGTTTAACAGCCTGTCATCAGATCTGGAATCAGCGGCCGTGAACCCGTCACCTTCACATCTACGGCGAACGGTCGAGGGAACGGCGTGAGTGTTTTGCTTCCATATGTCTAAACACCTGCAGCTGGCCATATCACGCCTTTCAGTCCTGCTTCAGCGCTGGATTCAGACAGGAGCAGATGGTGATATGAAGAGCAGAATTAGACCAGCCTGCCCAAATATTCTAGCACCTCATGTACTTTCATTTAGAGCGGGTCATAATGTGCTGTTTCAGGCATCCGAGCGTTTGTAAACATGCAGTCACGGACGAGACAGGCTGATGTTATTCTACGCATGGCATGCTTTCCATCCGGCATGAACTTCTGACCTTCATGTGTTTATTCACGAGAGCATTTGGACCACAGGAATGACGGTTAATTGGGCAGATGTGTTTGCTTTCAGCGAGTATCCAGCATGCACATGAGAGAACCGCTTCCTATAGCTGTCAACATGATTGAAAAGTTACATAAATGTTAGGACAAAATGTTCTTAAATGTTTATGGAACTTTCTTATAACTATTCATATTTGATGTTCTGATAACGTTGAGAGAACAACATTCTCAAAACGTCCTTATGATGCTATTATTTGTACTTTGTACTATGATTCTGTTTGTACTAAAAACAAACATTCAAATAATGTTATATTTTGGGTAAAATTAGAATATTTAAGAAACGCGTCTGTAACCTTTAAATAACGTTCTACTCATGACAAGAAAACTGGAAATTGTTACGTTCTTAGAATATTAAAACTAATGTTTTAATATTCAAATAACATTATATTATGGGTGAAAATAAACTTAGTGGAATGTTGTATATAACGTTTTTGTAACCTTTAAATAACGTTCTAATTATGGAATAGAAAACTTAAAATTTTAACATTCTTAGAATTTTAAAAATAAACTTTAAAAACGTTATATTTTGCATGAAAATAAAGTAAGCATAATGTTGTAAACACGTTTTTGTAACCTTTAAATAATGTTCTAATCACAACAAGAAAACTGAACATTTTATCCTTCTTATAATTTAAAAAATAAACGTTCAAATAACGTTATATTTTGGGTAAAAAATGAAGTTAGTTGAATGTTGTAAAAACGTTTTTCTAACCTTTAGATAACATTCTAAAGGAAAAATTTTGACGTTCCAGAATTTTTAAAATAAACATTAAAAAACGTTATATTTTGAGTGAAAATAAAGTTAATAGAATGTTGTAAGAAACGTTTTTTGTAACCTTTAAATAACTTTCTAAAAAATCATGACAAGAAAATTGGCAAAATTTCTTAGAATTGTAAAAATAAACGATTAAAAACATTATATTTTGGGTAAAAATAAGGTTAATAGAATGCAGTAAAAAAACGTTTTTGTAACTTATAATCACAACAAGAAAACGGAAAATGGAAATTTTAACTTTCTTAGAATATTATGATTAAACTTTAAAAACATTATATTTTGCATGAAAATAAAGTTAGTAGAATGTTGTAAAAACGTTTTTGTAACCATTTTATCCTTCTTAGAATATTAGAAATAAACGTTCAAATAACGTTATATTTTGGGTAAAAATTAAGTTAGTAGAATGATGTAAGAAACGGTTTTGTAACCTTAAAGGGGTCATATGATGCGATTTCAAGTTTTCCTTTCTCTTTGGAGTGTTACAAGCTGATTGTGCAAAGATAAGATCCCTGAAGTTGCAAAGACTAAAGTCTCAAAGCCAAAGAGATATTCTTTATCAAAGTTAAGACTCTGCCGCGCCCCCCTAAAACGGCTCGTTCTAACACGCCCCCACATATCTACCTCACTATGTGGAAATATTAGCAAAATGCCGCCCAGTAATGATCTTTAAAAAAGCATCATATGACCCCTTTAAAATAACGTTCTAATCACGACAAGGAAAGCACAAATTTGAACGTTCCAAAATGTTAAAAATAAACGTAAAAAAAAAATATGGGGTAAAAATGAAATTAATAGAATGTTGTAAAACACGTTTCTGTAACCTTTGGATAACATTCTAATCACAACAAGAAAACTGGACATTTCAACGTTTTAGAAACATTTCAAAACAATGTTCCCACAACTTTTATAACCTAAATTTGTTAGCTGGGTTTTGACGTGGTTTGACTGAACTCAGCAGTTCTGAGTCTGATGCAAACACGTAAACAAACAGACTTGTGCTTACAAATATCTCTGTGCTCACAGACGCGCGGCGCACATGAAGGGCATCTGTTCTCATAACAAGGTGCTCCTCGTAAAGTGTGCGCTAAACATTTTCAATCATACAGATGTGTGTTTACAGCACAATATAAACACATTTATCTGACTGGATGCCGCAGCAGCCTGTGGACTTCAGACGGCAGTGTAAATGAACCTTCCACCGAATGTTACTTAATATGGGATGTTGGTGTTTTCTGATGAGAAAAAACATTCAAACCACACAGTCTGTTGACATAAACATACTGATTCAATTATCTGCATTGCATTGCACTTTCTTACAGCAGGGTTTCCCAAATGGGGGTTTGTGAGTTGATCTCACAAAGCTAATAATTAATTACATTGAGTGTAAAATTGAAATAAATAAATGGGGCTGCATGATAATTGTGATATAGATTAGTGTGATTATCAAAGACTGTGATTTCATTAAATAAATAGTCTGATGCATCGCGTGTTTCAGAATGAAGCGTGACATTGTGTTCACTTACACGTGAAGAAAGTTTTCAGCAGCTCAGAGCTTCTCGGTTCACATTAAATGCAGCAAACTCCATCTCTGCATGAGAGGCGAATTTAATATGCATTTGGTAATGAAGCGTGTGCTAGGTCCACTTTATTTAAATGTTTGCATAATTTAGAAACATTCAAGTGAAAAATTAAAACATAAATATTACTACTACAGTGTGTATACTGTATTTATTTTTGTATTTAACAGTATAGTTGTAATTCTGTTCTTCATTTTTATAATTAGAGTTATAATAATAATAATAATAATAATAATAATAATAATTATTATTATTATTATTATATAGGTAATAATAATAATATTATTAATATTTACTATAATAATAATTTATAATATATAATTGGTGGTAATAATAATAATAATAATAATTATAATTGTAATTATTATGACCAATTATACATTATTATTATTATTATTATTATTATTATTATTATTATTGTTATTATTGATTGGGTTCCTAAACCACCAGTGATACGTGTAATGTGGACTGAGGCACTTTGACAAAGTCAAAATAAAAAAGATTATATTTTTATAAGATTTTTAAAATGTATTTATATGTCTATTTACTTTACTGCTAACTCAGGTTAGCGTTTGCTTGATTATCTTAGTTTTGTTTTCTCTCATTTTAAGAGTCTTCTTTATCTGCATGTTCATTCATTTGATTCTTTTTGTTTATGTATCTATTTATATTTATTTGTATTCTTATATTGCTTGTTTCTGTCTAAAGAGGTGACATTAGTACGGCTTCGGCTGTTTTCCCTCCTTTCTCTCGTTTTTTTTCACTGTGAAGAAACACAGGCTATAAATAAGAAACAAATTAAAGGAGAGAAAATCAATAGGAGGACATTAGAGCTCTAATTTGGTGTCTTAAAGGGGCGTCCTCTCGCTGAATGTGTTGAGAAATTGGCCAGAGCGCTGATTCATGGAGGACGAGTCCACTGCTTGAAGACATCGCCATAAAGACATGCACATTAAAAACCGTTAACAGGGCATCCAGAATGAATAAAGATCACCCAAGACCTGCTCTTCATAACCCTCAAACATGCTGATTTGAGCTCATATAAAAGCATTCATCAGGCAACACACACAGTTTGATGTTTAATGCTGTTAGGGCTGGATTTAGTGAATTATAGGCAATGGAGGCCCTATACATTTGCACACATTTACCTGGATCAACCTCGAGGTTCCTTTCTCTGTTGTGATGCTTTCTGCTGCTCAATGCTGCCCCATAGATGTGTCCATTGTTTCTACATTTTTCATGTTAATGACATAATTTTTACCCCACGCAGTGCGGTTACAGTATTCACGTTTAAACAGGTTATAACAGTATTAAGGCCTTTTCACACTAAATTCGTGTGAATGTTAGGCACAATTATGCTTTTGAATCAAAACAATAGATCCCGTAGGGTCTATTCACACCAGGTGCGATCATTCGCGTCACAAAAAAAGTGAGGATTTTTTTTCGTCCTGTGTGTCAGTTTTTTGCCTGTCGCTCCGCAATCAAACTGGCCGTCCAATTAGATTTGAGCTTAGATCACGTGTTGCACAAAAAAACTAAACTAAGCAAAACAAACTCTGAAGTTCTTGTTATCATTGGTATCTGAGAACAGATTTATCACATGCAGAGATATTTACTTTAATTTATGCTAATTAAATTACACATTCTCTCAAGAACTCAAGACTGCCTCACCCCCCCCCAAAAAAATGTATAAATAAATAAAATAAATAAATAAATCAATATATATATATATACACACACACACACACACACATATATATATATATATATATATATATATATATATATATATATATATATATATATATATATATATATATATATATATATATATATATATATATATATATATATATATATATATATATATATATATATATATATATATATATATATATATATATATAAAATAAAATAAAATAAAATTTATTTAAAATATATATATTTAGGATTTTCTTTGTATGATTGCATTGTTTTTTATGACATTATGAATTATAAAAAAAAATATTAAAATTATTTATATTCTAAAGCATTTTTACATCATGCAAATAAGTCTGTCTCACCTCAAAATCAAGATAAAATAAATTCTAAATTATACTTAAAATATATTTATAAGACTTTTATTATTGTTATTATCATTATTATTATTATTTTGCATGCCAACATTGTTTTCATGACCATGTAAAAATAATTGTTTACATCATGCTATCATGCTTTCATTTATTTTTGCTTAACATTTATGCAGATTTAATTGCACATTCTCTTAAGAACTCAAGTCTACCTCACTCCAAACTCAAGACAAAAAATAGAAATTATATTTAAAAATACATTTTAGGACATTTTTTTATGGCAACATTGCTTTCATGAACATTATGATTTATAAAAATAAAAAAAATGAATGATTTACATATTAAGGCATTTATACATCATACTAATATTTAGTGTATGCTGATTTAATTGTAAAGTCTGCCTCAAAATCAAGATAAAAAAAAAAAATCTAAATTGTATTAAAAAATATATTTTATTCATTCATTCTTTCTTTGTTTCTTTGTTTGTTTTCATGACCATTATGAATATTTTTTTTTTAATTTATATTCTACAGCAATCATCAGCATGGTAATATTTTCTAATATTTGTGTTAATTTATGCCGAATTCATTTCTTTCTTTAATTCCACTAAAGTCTTACGAGGATTCATTCTTGCATTGTGTTCAAGGTCATTTTTCAGGATTGCTTTAATGAAATGAGCTCTACACTGTAAAAAATGACTGTGAATTTAACGGCAAAAGACTGTAAAAATGCTACAGTAAAAACCTGTTAAATGGTTAACGGTAAATTCCCCTACTATATACGGTGAAAAACTGTATTGGACATTACATATATTGGACATGAATTTTACGGTAGTATACCGTTTTTGGAAGTGAAAAAGACTGTATAATTTACAGTGAATAACCGTAAATTGACATTCCCAGAATTCCCTGCATTACATTTAAAATTTGATGTTTTTTTGTTGAAATAACAATGTTTCTTCTTATTTTTTTCTTATCAGTTTTGTATATTAGGGTTGTGTGTTACACCTAATGTTGTTAAATTAATGTTTATTGCATTATTTCAGTTTCATGTGTGTCACCATGATGGTGTTTACTGTTTGTGTGAATGACGCTGTGCACCTTCTATATATGTTAATATTTAAAAACTGCTTGTGATGGGCTTTGGTTCATCACGTGACTTTCTCATCACCTCCTGCATTTGGTGGTTATCAGTGTATTACAAAGGTACAAAACAGATTTCAGTACTTCAATAGGTTGGTATATTAACATTATATCAATTAATGAAATTACGGTATTTAACTGTAAATGTAAGTTAAAACCGTAAAACCTAAAACGTTGCTACCGTATTTTTTACGGTAAAATTCCGGCAACCACAGCTGCCGTTTTTTGCCGTAGATTTTACGGAATTTTTTTTACAGTGTAGGCTTTTCTTATTACTTACGTCTGACAGGTGCTTCTCCATCTGTGAGAGACTCACTGAGACAAAACATCTTAGTAAAGATAAAAGCAGAAACAAAGGTCACCGCAGTAATGTTAAAGCCATATTTGTTGGACTAATGACATAAATTCTGCTCATTAAGGCCTTTAGCATTTGTCTTAATCATAATCGTTTGGCTCAATATAAAAAAGAGACGTTTTTTTTGGCAGGAACACAGAGAGCCGATAAACATGTGGCTCGCTCCCTCATGTTATCATTATTATCCCTTCATGCCACAGTGAAAAACAAACTAATTTCAGCGGTTCAATAATAACAAATGTGTTTAATGTGGACGTTTCATTTTGCGGTTCGAGGCTTTTTGTTTGATAGCTATAAAAAATGTAGGAAACATTAGGAAATATGAGTTTTAGATGGGTCATGTCTGATAAAAATGGTTTCTACCTAAACATTTCAGCAAACTGTATTAATTTTATATAGCTAAATATATCAGTTTGTTATGTGGGACCAGACCTGCAAAAATTTTAAATAAATAAGCAAGTGAGCGAGCAAGCTGTGTTCTTTCTTTTATTATTTATTTATTTATTTATTTCGATGATAATAATCAGAAATGTTTCTCGAGCAGCAAATTAGCATATTAGAATGATTTCTGAAGGATCATGAGACACTGAAGACTGGAGTAATAATGCTGAATTTCTGCCATCACAGGAATGAATTGCATTTGAATATATATATCAAAACAGAAAACAGTTTCTTTAAATTATAATAATATTTCACAATATTACTGTTTTTACTGTATATGTGATTAAACAAATGATGAGCATAAAAGACATCTTTCAAAACCATTAAAAAATAATTTGAATGGAAGTATTAGTATCTTACCATGCCAGATTTAACAATAACAAATATCATTGGTTGAACTACTTCTGTAAGTTGATATAAACAAAATACAACTGAATTTCCTCAGCGATGAATGAACAACCTCTGAGCAGTGAAAATTTCCTCCCATAGCTGGTAAGGTTTTGAAGCACAGATTTTAATCACCAATGGATTTGTAACACAGATTCTGGCGTCTTATATTTTAAACACATGCCCTTCCCCTTTTATGTGAAAACAGAGTATCAGGAGAGATAAAAATCATATTGCATTATTGCACCCTCATGTTGAGAGTCTGACACCAGAACGTCCACTTTCATCATCCGAGGCCCAGAGAGCAGGAGATGTTCTCATGTCTTAGGGAATAACCTGCTGCGAAAGAATTATGAGAACTGCACAGAAAGACCGAGAGCAAATCTGGCCTGTCCTAAATCACAACATGCATTATTAGTCCAGAAGTTTTGGTGTTTGATATTTTATTTTTATTAGTTTGGATGTAGTTGAAATCACATAACCAATAGGGGTAGTAGTTCAAAATAGAAGAAAAACACAAAGAGAACTCAAATGCCTCAAAGGAAAAATGTCCTATTTAAGTCAGTCGAACTGTTTCTGTAACACCTCCCATGATCAGAAACATAGATCGTACCATCAAACCCCATGGGTTGTTTCTAATTTTAGGGTTTGTTATGTTTGAATAAATCCTGCTTGTCAAGGCTATAATTCACAAACAGACAATAACAAGCCATTACAAAGCCTGTTATTAAAATGAACTTGTATGTTTCAGTATTGTTCACTCTAGCACAAAGTTTGGGATCAAAAGCAGCTAACTGAATGTGCATTTCCCCCTCATTGTGAGAGAGCACTGCAGGACTCAGCATTAGGGGAAGATCTCTTGCACGAGTCAATTGCAAACAAGCAAAAGTGGGTTAACTGTAGGAGACAGTGCGATGAATGCCCTTTTCCCACTTGTTTGAAACTCGAAAAGAGAGACAAACGAGAGCGGAGCTTTTTCCCTTGGAAAAAACGCTCGCAGTGCACGCCGATTGCCCCCTTGGAGACATCGCGTGCGTGCTCTTTGCCCAAACAAAACAACGCATAGATCGTGTGTGTCATCAGATGTTAAACAACGTCAACACGGATGCACACATCCTTAAATGCTTTGCTAGTGCTCACCATAATGAGATAAATAGAGATCGCTCTTACCACAGAAATGCACGCTTCAAACAAAACAGTCAATGAAGACGAAGAAGAGAATGATGTGTGCTCCCGGCGCCTAGTTATACTATAGTCGCATCGGTAGTGACGTCATGGCTGTCGCCGGCCAACAAGTTGGTGTTTTTTCAATGTATGCTTCAGACCCGGGTCACGACGAGGCGTTCCCCATAGCGACCCCTAGAGGACGCAGTTCGAAGTTCCCATGAAAGGGAACAGCTATTATAAATTGTAATAATATTCATGCTTTTTTTTTCAATATTTTTGATCAAATAAATGCAGCCTCGTTGAGCATAAAAACCAAGCCTAAACTTTTAAACAGTGAGATATAAATATATTTACAGTCAAATGTGCTGTTTTTAATTTAGCTTTCTGCTGCTTTGCACTGCTCCATCACAGTCCCTCATTATTCAATTAGACACACTGTAATTTGTTCATGGGGCCAAACCTCTTAGCGTTTAGTGGATTATTAACCATTCCACATGCTCCTTTATGCCGCTGATGTAGCCTCCATCCATCAGCAGTATATAAAATGACATTTGTTACTATCTTTCCTATCAGACATACCTTACCAACCACTAACTCTTTCCCCGCAGACGTTTTATCTGATGTCTTACCAGAAGCATGTTTTCTAAGCAGTCGCTGTGGCAGGATCAGTATTTCAGACGTTTGAGCATTATGAAACATAATTCACCTTTGTGACAGTGTTAGTCGATTCCCGCCATGCGTTTGTGTTTTGTTGTTCTTATCTCTCTGGTTTGAAAGCAAAATAAAAGAAAGCACTAACACAGCTAACAAATTTAGGTTAGAAAAACGTGTGGGAAAAGTTCTAAAACGTTGAAATGTCCAGTTTTCTTGTCATGATTATAACGTTAAAGGGATAGTTCACCCAAAAATGAAAATTTAATGTTTATCTGCTTACCCCCAGGGCATCCAAGATGTAGGTGACTTTGTTTCTTCAGTAGAACACAAATGATGATTTTTAACTCTAACCGTTGCAGTCTGTCAGTCGTATAATGCATGGCAATGCTAACAAAATCTATGAGAGTAAAAAAAAACACGCACAGACAAATCCAAATTAAACCCTGTGGCTCGTGACGACACATTGATGTCCTAAGACACGAAACGATCGG
>NW_015542367.1:398550-415371 GCF_001515605.1 Sinocyclocheilus anshuiensis | reverse complement strand
TGATCTCTCGCGCGTATACGTCACTCATTGTTTACACAGTGCACATTCATTGTAGGTATGACGGCTAATCAAAATGGTACTTACTTGCGCTTATCCGGATTGTTCAAACCGACTTAAAACTAAAAGATTACGTTCTCTCGCGCGAACTCATTCGGGAGTGGTGACTTTCCACGTATTCCCAACTTCCTCGCCTGCTCGCCTGAAGTTATGGTTGATTGCTCTTTGGCTGGATATCAACACACCCATTAACGTAAACTACGCCAGAGCGTTTGTCTGTACATGTTTTTTTTTTACTCTCATAGATTTTGTTACCATTGCCATGCATTATACGACTGATAGACTGCAACGGCTGGACTTAAAAATCATAATTTGTGTTCTACTGAAGAAACAAAGTCACCTACATCTTGGATGCCCTGGGGGTAAGCAGATAAACATCACATTTTCATTTTTGGGTGAACTATCCCTTTAAAGGTTACAAAAACATTTCTTACAATGTTCTAACTTTATTTTCACTCAAAATATAACGTTATTTTAACATTTTTTGTTTATATTCTAAGAACGAATTTTCTTGTCGCGATTATAATGTTATTTAAAGGTTACTTAAACATTTCTTAAACATTCTCCTAATTTTATTTTTACCCAAAATAAAACATTGTTTGAATTTTTATTTGTAATACTCTAAGAACATTAAAATGTCCATATGTGCATATAGCTTTATTTAAATGTTACAAAAAATTATTTTTTTATTACTCAAAATATAAACATATTTGAATGTTTATTTTTCATATTCTAAGATCGTTAAAATGTCAGTTTTTCTTTACGATTAGAACATTTTTTAAAGGTTATAAAAAAGTTTCTTACAACGTAATACTAACTTTATTTTTACCCAAAATATAACGTAATTTGAATGTTTATTTGTAATATTCTAAGAACATTAAAATGTCCAGTTTTCTTAACCATTATTAGAACGTTATTTAAAGGTTACAAAAACGTTTCATACAAGATTCTACTTTATCAAAAAAAAAAAGTAACATTATTTGAACATTTATTTTTAGTATTCTAAGAACGTTATTCTATATAGTAATATAGTATTCTAACACCATAAAGAGGTTCCGAGAATGTTGTTCTAATAATGTTTTCTCTCAACGTAATGAGGATGTACATCAAATATTAATATAGTTCCAGGAACGTTCCATAAATATTACGTTAAGAATGTTTTGCTCTAATATTCACGAATGTTTAAAAAACGTTTCCCTGTTAGCTGGGTAAAAACACCAGGTATGTTTTTCGCAGCCCGTCATCTCAGATTTATAACCTACAACGTGTTTCCTTTCCTCTACAGGATGGGAAATAGTTTGGCTGAGAAGCTGGCCAAAAATCCCGGCTGTAAAGAGATATGATATTAAAATGTAGTAGGTCTCTTTAGAAAGACAACACGCTTGACCGGACACTTCAACCTCGGCTTATGCTTGCATCAACATGTTGAACTGACATCGATTTACAGCAAGGACTAAAAGTTACAGATGTACATGAAAAGCAATGAGCAAGACAAATGTCCACCCTCAGTAGGGTGCAAATATCTCCCTTCCTCGAGGGGGCACCGAAGCACTCTGAAAATACAGGAAGCTGAATCAAACAAACTGTTGCGTTGACGTACGATCCAGCGGCCAATGAGGCGTCTAGGTATTTATATGTCTATGGTTGCAACCATCCAAATATCACTGGAATCCAATGGTAAGATGACCTTCTGTTAACAAATACTCATGCATATCGCCAGTATCAACAGGTGCGTTTTGTCGAGTTGCTCAAAATAATGTTCTCTACTTGGAAGGAGCAAGTTACCAACCGCAGCATATATTTCAGTCCCTCAGTGGTCAAAAGCAACAAATCTGATCTTAAAATAATGCATGAGTTATGTTTTTAGCCTGAGGAACAGCAGGACCCCTGAACATCTTGTTTTTCATGGAAACACTTTGGAAAAACATATTTCTTTTGCTCTGTTTTTCTTCTTGTGTGTCTTCTGCTTTGCGTTCACATTTGTGGGCTGATGTTTTTAATGATCAGGAGGTCAGACGCTCTCGGTGTGATGGATGAGGAGGCCGTTATCAGCCCTCGCTGGCACTGATGCTGTGCTTTTACTCGTCACCAACCTTCTCAGCGCTGCACTGTAATGTGACTTTATAGAGAAAGAGAGAGACGGCAATCTTACGGTTCGACAGGAGTTTTCGAGAAAAGAATTGCACTTTCAGATTTAAGATTTAATGCATGGTTGCTTTGGTGAGAATGAACGCTCATTTTCAAAACAACAGATACATTTTGCATGTTTCCATTTGAGCACATAAGAGCACAAATTGCTAAATTTCACAAATAATTACAAAGAAACAGCAAAAAACACATTCAGTTAAACCTGAAATTGTCAATTAGAAAGACTGAAATAGTATTTTCTTGTAAAACTTTATTTACAACTTTGAATTTTTTTATTTTTTATTTTTTTACAATGTAGGATTCATTTTTAAACAATTTTCACTCAGAAATAATTGCAAGTATCCCATTGGATTAAACATGAAATAGTTGAAGTAGAAAGACTGAAATAGTATTTTTCTTGTAAAACATACTCCAATAATCTTTGTTTTATTTACAACTTTGATTTTTTTTCAAAAATTCAAACAATGTTTGATTTACTTGATTTACAATTTTCACTCAGAAATTGCTGGTAAATTTCACATATAATTACAAACAAATGACAAGTAACACAATGAATTAAGCGTGAAATTTTGAAGTAGAAAAACTGAAATAGTATTTTATGTTAAATGTATTCCAAAAATATTTTTTACAGTGTAGGATTTACTTTGAAACAATTTTCACTTAGAAATTACTAGACAATTTTACAATAAACAAGTAAATAATTAATTAAATAAATAAAAAGACAAAGAAATGGCAAGTAACACATTATGTATGAGGAGATATATACGACATTTTGAAGTAAAAATAATAAAATAGTATTTTCTTGAAAAACATACCCCAGTAATCTTATTTACAGCTTAAAAAAAATATTTTTTTTACCATCTAACTAGAAATGATTTGCCACATGTAAAGTGTTTTCATTTTTCTGTTTGCATGACCTTTTGAAAGCATAATTAATCCGAATTAATTGTGCAGTCCAGGAGAAACAGTTTAATAAAAATGTCGTCATTTTGCAGCTCAAATCAATTTAAGAATGATTAGATATTTGAGAAAGAGCATTTTACTTCTGTCAGATTCTTCAGTCAGTATAATAATAACATTGTCCTAAATCTCCTGTTGACACACAAAAGTAGCTGCTGAACAGTGAATGCTCTCATGTTGCATACAGTAATCCGCTCATTATTGAACAGATAAGCATGATCCTTTAAAACAGGTTCAAGGGCACAAACACACACTGGCACGATTGTTTCTGCTGGCCAGAACATCTACTGTACCTGCAGCAGCATTTATGTGTGTTTCTCCAGCCCAGTGTGCAAATCTCAATTCTTCACAGCTGTTTCAGCTCAGAGTGTTTTGGGACGCGTTTACAGATAACAGAGTGGAGCGGCTCGTATACGCTGGGACTGGATCCACGTTTACAGTGTAGGATTTACTTTTAAACATGTTTCATTCAGAATTTGCTAGTAAATTTCATATATTCTATTCAAACAGCAAGTAACTCATTGAATTGCATGTAAGATTTTTAAGTAAATTGACTGAAATATTTTGTTGTAAAATGTATTCCAAAAATATTTTTTACAGTGTAGGATTTACTTTGAAACAATTTTCACTTAGAAATTACTAGACAATTTTACAATAAACAAGTAAATAATTAATTAAATAAATAAAAAGACAAAGAAATGGCAAGTAACACATTATGTATGAGGAGATATATACGACATTTTGAAGTAAAAATAATAAAATAGTATTTTCTTGAAAAACATACCCCAGTAATCTTATTTACAGCTTAAAAAAAATATTTTTTTTACCATCTAACTAGAAATGATTTGCCACATGTAAAGTGTTTTCATTTTTCTGTTTGCATGACCTTTTGAAAGCATAATTAATCCGAATTAATTGTGCAGTCCAGGAGAAACAGTTTAATAAAAATGTCGTCATTTTGCAGCTCAAATCAATTTAAGAATGATTAGATATTTGAGAAAGAGCATTTTACTTCTGTCAGATTCTTCAGTCAGTATAATAATAACATTGTCCTAAATCTCCTGTTGACACACAAAAGTAGCTGCTGAACAGTGAATGCTCTCATGTTGCATACAGTAATCCGCTCATTATTGAACAGATAAGCATGATCCTTTAAAACAGGTTCAAGGGCACAAACACACACTGGCACGATTGTTTCTGCTGGCCAGAACATCTACTGTACCTGCAGCAGCATTTATGTGTGTTTCTCCAGCCCAGTGTGCAAATCTCAATTCTTCACAGCTGTTTCAGCTCAGAGTGTTTTGGGACGCGTTTACAGATAACAGAGTGGAGCGGCTTGTATACGCTGGGACTGGATCCACGGCCAGAAGTGTTGTGACTCTGCTAATGAAAATGTATCGTTTAAATCAGGTCTGTGGTTTCGGACGGTCCATGAGCTGCTCCTGAAGGCACACGGGAGTTTAGTGCAAGCAGATTGTTGGATGGAGCAGATTCAGCGCTCACTGCATGCGTTTGATTAGATGCATGAGCTGAGCTTCATTTTAATGTCAGTGTTTCGCTGTGCACGTTCAAGGGGTTCAGATTTCTCATGGTTCAGCTTGTATCATGCTTTAAAGGAATGGTTCACCCAAAAATGAACATTTGCTGTAAATGTGCTCACCCTCAGTTCATCCGAGATGTGGATGAGTTTGTTTCTTCATCAGGTTTGGAGAAATGTAGCATTGCATCAGTGTCTCAGCAATGGATGCTCTGCAGTGAATGGGTGCCGTCAGAATGAGAGTCCAAACAGCTGATAAAAACATCACAATAATCCACAGCACTCCAGTCCATCAGTTAACATCTGGAGAAGACAAAAGCTGAAACAAATCCATCAAGACGTTTTTAACTAAAATACAAGTCCATAATCCATAATAACACTTCCTCCAGTGAAAAAGTCCATCTCCTGTTGTCTCTCACATCAAAATCCACCCACATATTTGTTTAGAGCTGTTTAACTGGTGCTTGATCTGTGCAGATTTCTCTCCTGATTCAGACCAGACCACTTTTTCACCGGAGGAAGCGTTATTATGGATTATGATTTTAGCACATTTGTATGGTATATGCAATAAGCCAATATTTTTGCAAGTCCATTTGTTGCCACCAGGGGCAACGACACACTTTATCTTTAACTCAGTGTTGCTTCTGTATGCAGTTTATTTTCTGTTCAGCGATGCAAAGAATGACTGTATTTGCACCTCATAATTCATGCACATTTCAATTGTAGATTTTCAACAATTCACCATTAACTGAACCATGGCAGGGTCTCTGTTGGTCTTAAAAACTCTTAATTCCCCTTCCACTAATTAAGGTCTTAAATCGGAGCACTCTTAAAGCCATGGCATTAAATGTTCCAGTACAAATATCTAGACATCCTTAAATCACTTGAGATGCAAGTTGAAGATATGAAGTCTTATTTTCTGAGTAACTGAACAAAATTAAGTTTATGAGTTTATGCTTAAAACAAGAACAAATATCTGTGGGGAATGAAAACTTGTTTTCCCTTTGAATTAAGTTGATTTGAGCCCATTGTTATTGTTTTAATTATAAACTAACTTAATTTTGATCAATTTCTCATGAAGCAAGGCTTCTTATTTTGTCATTTTCCTTCTCAAATAAATATATCTTGATTTAAAATTATGTAGACATTTACACTGTAAAAAAGAGAAAAATAATGACGAAGAAAATGCACTAATGCACTGCGGGGGGAAAAACTATTCTTAGAATAGTCTATTTTATGAATTTTTATCTAATTTTCCTTTTTAAAATATCTAAAATCCTTAAAACAAGATGAATCTGCTTGATAAGCAACCCATAAGATATTAATATTAAGATTTCATGGATTATATATTTTTTTGACTGTACTAGCAGTACCTCAAGTAAAAGTTAAACACAAGTGAAGAATATTTCAGTGCAATACGAAAAAAAAATATATATATATATTTAAAGGGGTCATATGATACGATTTCAACTTTTCCTTTCTCTTTGGAGTGTTACAAGCTCTTGGTGCATAAAGAAGATCTGTAAAGTTGCAAAGACTAAAGTCTCAAATCCAAAGAGATATTCTTTATGAAAGTTAAGAGTCAGCCACGCCTACCTAAAACGGCTCGTTCTAACACGCCCCCACATATCTACCTCACTATGTGGGAAGATTTGCATAACGCCGCCCAAATGTTCATGCAAAGAAAGAAGGCGTAACTTTTATTCTCGCTGTAGTATTGTTGCCGCTTTCCGCCATGTCGTGAAGACGCTGTGTGTTTCGTTGTGAAAGCGAAACTACTTTGTTTGGTCTTCCAAAAGAGGACACGACTAGAAATCAGTGGTTAAGTTGTATTTACAACACTGTTCCAGAACAGTTCAACCCAAAAATTCCGATGTGTCCAGCGCATTTTATGGAGGACTGTTTCCTGATCCTGGTGGAGTAGAATACAATGCCTGATCCTGGGAGAGTAGACTACAATGCCGGCTGTTTTGACTCACAGACTAAGTACGTTTTCATTTACAGAATTTGCTGAGTTTTGGGCAGTGTAGAGTAGCGCTTGTAGTTTGTCATAAACAATAATGTACAGTATGTGGAAAATAATGTGTTTTTTTTTTTTTACCTTAAACCGCATAAACACATTTCATTACACCAAATACACAACATAATGTTATTTTTAGCAACATCATATGACCCATTTAATTATATTTCTCTGAAAACAAGTCTTATTATCTAATGAATTTTAGATGCTTTAACTGGAAACAAGTTAAAAACTACTACTATTTTTATACTATCTTTACATTTTTGTTAATATTTTGAATTGGACTTTACTTTTATATGTTCTGTTTTAATTTGAATTTTAGTTAAAGTTTTGGTAATTTTTTTGTGTTTTTGTCATTTTTATTAGTTTTATTTATTGTTTTATTTTTTAAATAGGTCTATATATTTTTTAAATAAGGTTTAGTTTTAGTTATTTTAGT
Source organism: Sinocyclocheilus anshuiensis (assembly GCF_001515605.1). Taxonomy (NCBI): domain Eukaryota; kingdom Metazoa; phylum Chordata; class Actinopteri; order Cypriniformes; family Cyprinidae; genus Sinocyclocheilus; species Sinocyclocheilus anshuiensis. Next base: position 408,210 of record NW_015542367.1, on the reverse strand, counting down.
ATTCCAACTTGAACTAAATGAAAATGAAAAATGAAAATGAAAAATAGTAGAAATAAAATAAGTATTTTTTTATGATTTTATATCAGTTAATTTTATGTCAAGTAAAGATGTTTTTTTTTAATTGTTATAGTTAACAATAACCCTGGTTAAAAATACTAAATAAAAACTCATTATGTAATTTTTTTTGTAAAATTAATTTTTAAAAATGAATTAAAAAGTAATGGAGATCTGTTGAAAGCTTTATTTTCAACTTTTGAATGGTTGCTAATACAAGACATTTACATTTAGAGACCATATTGACAGATTGTGTCCCATTCAATTTATTCCCTATTTTCTTTACTTGGTCTGAAAAAGGTCTTTAAGAAATGTACCTTCATAAAACCTGCAGAAAGCCTGCATAATAAAAAATATAAACCTGTGGCTGCTGAGCTGAATGTGATTTCCATGTGGTTCCTGTGATCCTCCCATTGTCATTCCAGTAAGGTAACGTAAATGCCAAAAGAACACAAACTAAATCCATCAAACAGTGAATGAATAAATGCCTCACATCTTGCTGGATTCACATGTCTGCGGTAGTATTTTTTTATGATTTTATATCAGTTAATTTTATGTCAAGTAAAGATGTTTTTTTTTAATTGTTATAGTTAACAATAACCCTGGTTAAAAATACTAAATAAAAACTCATTATGAAGTCATTTTTTGCAGCGCAGTTCACATAAAATATAAATTCTGTCATATATATAATTACCCACAATCCCTCCCCTCAAGCATGCAGCGAATGTGCTGAGTGTTTTAAACAAGTGCATCTCTTCTGTTTTAATGCTCCATAGTATAAATGTGATGGACGGATGCATTGAAAGATCCGACGATCGCTCTAATGTGTAGAGACGCCCTCTCTCTTCCTGTATCTTACTCGTTAGCCTTTTTAATTAAGAGCGCGTTGTTCTGTGGGAAAGAATCGAGCAGGAAAAGCTTCCTGACTCTCTGCCAAGTTAGATTGGGTTTCTCCGTTAAGCTCTGGGCCAGTAATGGAAGCAAGTCAAGCTAGTCAACAGATGCTGTGCTGCAGGATACGTGTCTTGTCTGTTGAAGCACAAAAGGCATTTCCTGGGGCTTACGGAGGATACAGGTTCTTTTTTTTTTTTAATTTTATAGGAACATATGCTTGGGTGCACAAAAAAAATCAGGAAATTAGCTATTCATTTGGGGAAATGTATTGAAATACAGCAACCTTAAGAATGCACAGGGAAAATGTATATTTTTATATAAATTATAGATTATATTCCAAGGATTTGTAAGTTTTTTCAAATATTTTAAGTTTTAGTTATTTAGTACTTCAACTTGCCTGGGCAACTAGTACAAATAAAATAAGTATTTTTTAACATTTTTATATCGGTTATATCTCAGTGGTGTGTGGTGGTGTTCTGAAATGAGGAGGCAAAGTCCTCAAGGTTTTTTTTTTTAATTTTTACATTTTTTTTATCCACTATCAGAAAAAATTAAATAAAAATCTACTTTATATTTTTACACTAACAATATAATCAATATTGTATTTATTAAAGCCAAGCATGAATGAATTTCATCAAGTTAGAGTTTTTAAGCATTTTACATTTATTCCAAAATAATAACTCACAATTTAAACGATATATTTTATTTGTGAACTTCTGTTCAGCTGTTCTTTTTAATAGTTAACTTTTAACTATTTTTTTAATTTATAAGATCATCAAAGCTCGGTAAATACTGGTCACAGACATGGAGATTGGAGACAAGCTGATTACTCACTAAAAACTTCCAAAGAGCATGTTTTCATGCCATTTTAAATCGTATTTAAAAAATGTTCACCCAGGCGCAGTTTTCCAGGCCCAGTGTGTCAATTTGCACCATAGAAGCTCTATGGAAGGTTTTGATCATGGCAGAATTACCTCACAGCCTGAACCTGGACTCCAGTCCTGCCCTCATTAGATGTTGTGTGTCTTTGCGGTGGGTTTCTGGAGGCTCCGATGGGAATAGCTCATGTTCACCATTAAGATCCAGTGAGCCAAAGGTGTCGCCTCCCCTCACCTTTACTCTATTAATCATGGGTCGCATTGAACCCCACACAGATGTCCTTCCTCCCTCAGCTCTTGAGAGCCTCTCGTCATCCTCTCGCCCAGACAGTGCTGGATAAGAGCATCTGGAGATCCGGTTTCTCCACCGAGTTAAAGGGTACGGATCGGAGACCTGTGCTAATGAAGGTGTGGTACGTGACCCATTTTGATGTGTTTCTCAGAATAAAAACCTCAAAAAACATCCCAGCAACAATAGCACCTCGTCACATGGGAGCTGAAGCCCAGCTGCACTTCATTAGTTGTATTCTTTCCATATTTAGATCCGTCTCGATCCTAAAAAGCAGCTCACCGCATATTTGTGGCTGGCCAGTCATAGTGCACTTCTTAAGGACTTCCTGTGCCATTTTTCAAGTGCGCTAAAAAATTGGACACAGATCCTGCAGATGAGGGGAAAATCCATTGTATTAAATAGGTGTCGTGAAACATTTTTCCAGATCAATGCTAAAGGCTAGTTATTTTCTGCGCTGTGAGATCAAGCAGTTGAGCTCGGATCTGACTGCTCGTTATACAGTATATTAGTAATGAAAGATTGAAATATGATTGAATATGCTACATTAATTAATTGTAATTAGATGCTACCTGTTTTGTATGAAAGCTGCTGGATAAAAAAAATAAAAAGGCAATTGAGAGTTTATTCCACAAAAAACTCAGAATTGTGAGATCCAAATCCAGAATTAAGATATATTAAACACCAAATTGCGAGATTAAGTCCGAACTGTGAGATATAAACTCTGAATTGCGAGATATAAACTCAGAGTTGCGAGATGTAAACTCCGAATTTTGAGATATAAATTCCGAATTGCGAGATATAAACTCAGAATTGCGAGATATAAACTCCAAATTTTGAGATATAAACTCCGAATTTTGAGATATAAACTCAGAATTGTGAGATTTAAACTCAGAATTGCGAGATTTAAACTCAGAATTGTGAGATTTAAACTCAGAATTGTGAGATTTAAACTCAGAATTGCGAGATATAAATTCCGAATTGCGAGATATAAACTCTCAATTGCGAGATATAAACTCAGAATTGCGAGATATAAACTCCGAATTTTGAGATATAAATTCCAAATTGTGAGATATAAACTCAGGATTGCGAGATATAAACTCAGGATTACGAGATATAAACTCTGAATTACGAGATATAAACTCCGAATTGCGAGATTTAAATTCTGAGAATTGCGAGATATAAACTCCGAATGGCGAGATCTAAACTCAGAAATGAGATCTAAACTCAGAATTGAGATCTAAACTCAGAACTGCGAGACATAAACTTACAATTCTGAGAAGAAAAGTCACAATTTCCTTTTTAATATTTTTATTCCGTGGTGAAGAAAAAAAACTGAATTGTGAAATGCAAACTCAGATTTCTGAAAAAAAAAAAGTTGCAATTATCTTTTTATTTATTTATTTATCTCGTGGTGGAAACAAGCTTCCATAGTTGTGCCCTAATTTTATGGCTGTATGAAACTCAACTGATTTTTTGGGCTGAAACGTTTAATTGCTAAATGCTAAAGCTCTGCTGCCATAAACATGGAAAACTTGGCATTTACCTAGTGAAATATTCTTGAGAGAACTGACATTTATAAGAGCGCTAATGGTGTATAAAATATAGCATATTTGCAATTTTATAATGTGAATTAAGTTGATCGTTCACACGTTTAAGCGCCTTAATGACAGTTTGGTGTGATCTGTCTATAAATGCAAATGATGGGATCCATCCATCTGTGGTTCCAAATCATCAATGAAAGTCATTAGACTCAAATGCACTGCAACAAATGACCACATTTTATGAATAAATGCAGAGATGCAAAGCCAGAATGAAGTTCTGGCTTTTATTTTGGAGCTCTATCAAAATCCACGTCTATCCAAAAATTCATGGGAGTAATATTTATCTTAATGTCCACCTCCAGAATCATGACTAGTTTGTTCCTTTGCTTGACCTACTATTCAGCAGAAATCAGCTAGAATGATTGCAGGTCACGTAGTTTGTGTTATTAATAGGCATCGGTCTCAGCAGAAACACACTTTACTTCGGGCCGCTCTGTTCTTTCTCATTGTTGGAGAAGGAAAGTAATCACTCATAGGACTGTTTGCTTTGTTTCAGAAGTCTTGGATCTGTGTGCTGGTACTGTATTGTTCTGCTTGAACCTTGGGTTGGAGAGATGCTCTAATTTGTGAGGAAATGGTCCTGCTGCTTTGGCACTGTTGCCTGGATACCGCATCCACCTGGAGCAGCATATGGCCGCAGCATGTTGTGCTCCGTGAGAAATGAGCGGAACGCCAAAACATCCCGGTGTGGTGATGTAATGTGCCTTACAAGAGTTTTACAAGGTGAGATTCAATCTTCTGTGTCTCTTAACAGACGCCACGGGAGAGAGCGGCAAATGAGCAGCTACAAGCGAGACAAAGACATCATCAGACATTTGTGTTCCAACAGCAAACACAATGAGAAACGTGTGGTGAAAACTCATATAGCATTTCTCTTTTAGCTTCTTTTAGTTATGTAATGCATTTAAGCATCAGAAGCAAAACGCGACAGAAACGTCACACTTAAAAATGTCATTGCATTAGATAACAAAATGTCAAAGCAAATGCCGTTTATTTGAAAGATATCACAAACACTCTTCTGACAAGTGAGGCAAAACAGGGTTAGATTTGAAAAGATAAACTGACTTTATATTTATGCATTTAGCAGACACTTTTGTCCAAAGCAACTTACATTGCATTCAAGGTTTATATTTGATCAGTTCGTGCTTTCTCTGGGAATTGAACACATGAGCATATATAAATAGTAAATCTGATGTAAATCTAAATTCATTTCATTAGTGCCAGCATCATGCCGACTGCAAACCCTGGTGTATTTTTTGCTCTTTTGCCCTGTGGCAGGCCATTTGGTGTAAAAGCAAGGTCAGGGATGAGTGTATTCCCAGCGTCCATCCTGCCAACACTTCCATCCAACTTCCATCCATCATTCCAGCCAACACTCCTCCAGTCCAGTCCTGCGGTCAGAGCTGCTGACTCTCGCCAAGAGAGAGCTTCCCTTCATATTTCATAATAAAAGAACACCTGAGGTATTCTGTCATAGGACACAGCACTTTTTGGTAGTTTATTTATTCATTTAGTTTATTTTAAAGTTAAATTTGATTCTCTATTTTGGCTGCAAGTAAGTTGAATTTAGCTTCATCGTCCAAACACATGTAATCTGACTCTCAGGAGTGTTTGTTATGGTTCTCTGCTTCAGTGTTTCCAAAAACTGACAGAAATTTCAGAAAACAAACAACTGAAAATATGACAATGTCGTTCTGAAGATGAGGATGTTCAGATCTGCTTCTGGTCTGTCAGTTTCATGTTCAGAGTCATTAGTTTGACCACGACTCTGAATATACAGTATTTTCAGTTTTTTAAATTAATTTTTAGTAATTTTATGTGCTTTTATCATTGTCATTAGTTTTCATTCTTTTAAATATTTAGCTTGAATAGTTTTTTTCAGTTTTAGTCATTTTAGTACTTATGTATTTCAAATGCAACATTTCTGATTGTTTATTTTTTACTTTAAGTTTACATTTTTAAAGTTTTCAATTCGTCTTATATATAGAATTGTACTAAAATTACTCAAACTAAAACAGAAATAAAAACATATATATAATATATAACAATAAAATAAATATAATGTATATAAAATGTAACGTATAATACAATGTAATATAAAAATTATATATATATAATTTTAGCTTTGTTTCCATACCTGAAATATGTTTTTAAATTATTTTTATAATTTATTAGTTAAAGTAACTTTAGTAATTCTATCCAGTGTTGGGTAAGTTACTCTAAAAATGTAATTAATTACTAGCTACATCTTCAACAGTGTAATTAGATTACTGTGCTAATTAGTCTTTCTAAAAAGTATTGCGTTACTCATTACTAATTACTTCCTAAATCCCATATCAACCTTGACCAGTTGAACAATACCAGGATAGACATGAAACTACACTTTTAATTGTTTCAAATAAGTAATACAATATTGCATGAATTATTCTTGAACTGACCAAAGTATTTAAAGGGTGAAGGTTGCATTCAAAACATATATTTTAACATTAGACAGAAAAATTAAGAGTAATCCTTGTGGAAACTGTGGTATATATATATATATATATATATATATGATGAATATGTAGTTCTTATTTATTTGCAAATCTGGTTCTTTTCTGTCATTCTGTTTCGTTGTCACTTGAAACTGCATCTTTAAGGTCAGCTCTGCTTTTATCTTTCAAAGTTTCGCTCTGTGTTTCCTCAGACTTTCCTCATCTTCGTCCCAGCTGGGGCGTCATCAATCAAAGCACTCTCATTTAAGTCTTGGCCTCTGAGGTAAAAATCAGCTTATAAAAAACAGACACGCACAAACAAACACTTCTTGGCCCCTGACAACACTGATTCATTCCCTGATCACTTTGTGAACCCGCCGTAAGTTCATCTGAAGGGTGATGCGCGCATCAGAATTCAGAGAACATGACGTCTCATCTGGATTCGACCTCGCTAAATGAGCTGGAAAGCTCTCAATTCAGTTCTGTCACGGATCACTCAAGAATTGATGCGTCGTCTATTTGAGTTGAAGGATGAACTCGGGACAGACTAAATAGATGCTTACACTCGGGTTATTTAATATGAGGGTAGGGATTGGTTACTGAGGTCAGCTTTGAGTTTTCATGCCAGTGTTTGAATGTTGTTTCTTGTAAATGCATGAGACCCTCAGATGTAAGACTCTCTCGCGTGTGTTTTTTCTGTAGACAGTCATGTTCGTTTGATTTGCGCCGCTGATCTCACAGTCTCCAGGATTTCGGACGTCCTTATGATGGAACAACGCATTTCTCATACTCAGCTGAGATAATTAGTGCTAAAATTAGAGTGGCTGCTATTAGATAATTGTATATGAGGCACAATTAGCTCTAAAAACATGAACGCAACATCAGCTGACTGTCACACTGCTTATATATTTAAGCTCTGCCTACAACTTGTGTATAACCAAGGGTTATTATCGTTAACTAAAACTAAATGCATAAAAAGAAAGAAAAAAACATTATAATTTTTCGAACTAAAAATATAAATATTACCCGAAATAAAATATAAAAAAACTTTCAGCTTGTTGCCAAGGCAACATTTCTAATTTACGTTTAGTTTAAGTACTAAAATAACTAAAACTAAATAAATTAAAACTAAAAATGAAAAAATGATTTAGATACAATTAAAAAACAAACAAACAAACAAACAACAAAATTACAAGTTTATGACATTTCTCATTGTATAGTTTGTTGAAGTACTAAATTAACTAAAACTACAAACTAAAACTTCATAAAAAACTACAAAGGCATATTTAAAAAAAAATGACAAAAACAGCAAAACTACAAGGCAACATTTCTCATTGTTTAATTTAATTTTAAGTGCTAAAATAACTAAAACTAAAAATGAAAACTTGATAAAAACGATATAGATGCATTTAAAAAAAGCAAACAAATAAAGAAAATGACAAAAACACAAAATTACACGGCAACATTTCTCATTGTCATTTATTTTAAGTTGAAGTACTAAAATAACTAAAACTAAATAAACTGAAACTAAAAAATTTAAACTTAATAAAAACAATATAGGCATTAAAAAAAAAAAAAAAACAGAAAGATAAAAACACACAACAAAATTACAAAAACATTTTATTTCTGCTAATTGCTAAGGCAACATTTCAAATTTCTTTTGAAGTACTAAAATAAATAAAAAAAACGGTATCACTTTACAATAAGGTTCCATTAGTTAATGTTAGTTAATGTATTAACTAACATGAACAAACAATGAACAATACATTTATTACAGTATGTATTCATCTTTGTTAATGTTAGTTAATGAAAATACAGTTGTTCACTCTTAGTTCATGTTAATTCACAGTGCATTAACTAATGTTAACAAATACAACTTTTGATTTTAATAATGCATTAGTAAATGTTGAAATTAATATAAACTAAAATTAATAAACACTAGAAGTGTTGTTCATTCTTAGTTCATGTTAACTAAACTAGTAACTAATGAACCTTATTGTAAAGTGTTACCAAAAAAACTTTATAGACATATTTTTTGAAAAATTGTCATTAATTTATTATAAACTAATAAAAATTACAAAAACATGACAAAATTACAAAAACGTATTTATTTCAGCTATTTCAATTTCCCATTTTTGTTTACTTTAAGTTTTGAGACTTTAGTCTTTGCAACTTCAGGGATCTTATCTTTGCACAACCAGCTTGTAACACTCCAAAGAGAAAGGAAACCTTGAAATCGCGTCATATGACCCCTTTAAACAACTAAAACTAAATCAACTTAAAAACTAAAATATCTAAACTAATAAAAAATGACGCGCGCACACACACACACAACAAAATTACAAAACTTTCAACTAAAATTAAAATGAAAAGAGAAAATATAAAAATCAAATCAATTTCAAAATATGAACAAAATCTATAATAGTATATAAATGATTCTAAACACTTTTGTGTAACTTTTGAAGAGGCAACATGGCAATTGTTTTCTCAGCTATTTTTATATTTGCTTAAAAAAAAACACGTCTGAATCGATATCTATAGATTCTTATGACATTCACCTATAATTTGTCTTGATGCACTTGTAGAAGACACAATACATTTATACAGTATATTTTCTATGAAAATAAGCCTCCTTGTCTGATGCAGTTTTGATTTTCAGCTCAATTTCTCATTTGAAGGATGTGTGGATGTTTTTCCTGGCAAACAAGACAAATATACTCTTTGAGAATTATATTTTTACACTGTTTACACATCAAGCGAAGCTCAATAAACCCACAGCCATTACTTTTCGCTTCGGTCTGTCCGCAGCACAATTAGACATAATTACGCCCAGAAAATGGATTAAACAATTGTCTTTGCATTAATAATGTAAATCGAAGCTCTTTCTCTGGCAGTCTTAAATGGGCGCTCTTCGCGTATTGATTTCTGTCTCGTCCTGACCGCTGCCTCTCGTGTCTCAGACCGCCAGCTTCCTGTCATGCATCCATTTCCTCTTCACTGGTCTGTCCTGTTCACTCTCAGCTTCGCTCAATCAGCGCAGCCATCAAAACCTCAATATTTATCACCTTGAAGTTCAGAGCTGCAGAGGATTATGTGCGTTTCCTTCTGCTTCACTGCTAAAAATGATGTTCTTCCTCGGTATTCGTGTCTTGTTTTCCGGAATAAATCTAAATATTCAAATCAAGATACATTTACTTGAGAAGAAAAGATATTCTGTCAAAATGTGTCAAATTTAAATTAGTTTTTGCATAAAACAAGAAAAAAAATCTGCTAATGTGGTCGGAAAAATAATTTTGTTCTCCCTTTGAGTTAATTCAGATATTTTTTCTTGTTTTCAGATAAACTCACTTCATTTGATACATTTTTCAGAAAACAAGTCTTAATATAATTTTGCTTCTCAAATAAATCTTGAATAGATATTTTTAGAAATTGCAAGAAGTAAGAATATATATATATATATATATATA
>NW_015542367.1:391693-397824 GCF_001515605.1 Sinocyclocheilus anshuiensis | reverse complement strand
GCATTCCCTCGAGAAACTTTGCGTTCCCTCGCAAAACTTTTGGGTTCTCTCGCAAAGATATTTGCGTTCCCTCGCAAAACTTTTGCGTTCTCTCGCAAAGATATTTGCATTCCGTTTTGCGTTCCCTCGCAAAACTTTTGCGTTCTCTCGCAAAAGATATTTCCGTTTTGTGAGGGAACGCAAATATCTTTGCGAGAGAACGCAAAAGTTTTGCGAGGGAACGCAACGTTTCTTGAGGGACTGCAAAAGTTTTGCGAGAGAACGCAAAAAATCTGACAAATATTTTTTCCTCCCACCCCAAATTTTTTCACTCAATCTGATTTTTTTCCACCACCATGTCCCTTTAGGGGCTCCGTATAAACTCACTTCATTTTGATGCAGTTTTCAGAAGCAAGACATAATGTAATTTTGCTTCTCAAGTAAATGTATCTTGATTAGATAATTGTATTGGAAAACAAGACAAAATTTCTTAGTAAGACTATATTTTGCAGTGTAAATGAAAGCAAAGTGTATGTTTAATGTCATAATGAGTTCCGGTTATTAGACATACACATTTAACATTTGCATTTCTGTGCTTAACAACCATTTTCTTACAGAAGCAGAAATCGTGTGTTAATCGTGTGTGACTGAGAATGCATGACATATGAACCTAGGCCTCAAACGGCAAGAAGAACCACAGCAATGGGAAGGATCTGGAATTACAGCATGAGGAGGGTTGTTAAAACAAAAGGTTTGTGGTTCTTTTGTATTATAAGTTTCAACAGCTCATGTTTAATGACTAAAAATTATGGTAAGTTTGGAGGTTATGTTACAATTTTGGGCGTGGTAAGATTACAGTGTTTTTCAAAGAAGTGCACCAAGGCTGCATTTATTTGATATATATATATATAAAATCAATTTTATAATCTCTTATTAATATTTAATATTTTAGAATAACAGTGTGAATATTTTATGAATTAAATCATATTATATTAAACACTTTTATAATATAAGACATACACTTTCATACACGAGTTTGCAGTCGGTAAGATGTTTTAATGTTTTGAAGAGTCTCTTCTGCTCACCAAGGCTGCATTTATTTGATCAAAATACAGTAAAAACGGTAATATTGTGAAATATTATAATTTCAAATAGCTGTTTTCTATGTGAATCTCTGTTAAGCTCTAATTTATTTCTGTGATGCGCAGCTGTATTTTCAGCATCATTACTCCAGTCTTCAGTGTCACATGATCTTCAGAAATCATTCTAATATGCTGATTTGCTGCTCAAGAAACATTTCTGATTATTATCAATGTTGAAAACAGTTGTGCTGCACAATATTTTTGTTGAAAGGGTGATACATGTTATTTTCAGGATTCACAGATGAATAGAAAGTTAAAAAAAAATCTATAATAGTATATAAATGATTCTAAACACTTTTGTGTAACTTTTGAAGAGGCAACATGGCAATTGTTTTCTCAGCTATTTTTATATTTGCTTAAAAAAAAACACGTCTGAATCGATATCTATAGATTCTTATGACATTCACCTATAATTTGTCTTGATGCACTTGTAGAAGACACAATACATTTATACAGTATATTTTCTATGAAAATAAGCCTCCTTGTCTGATGCAGTTTTGATTTTCAGCTCAATTTCTCATTTGAAGGATGTGTGGATGTTTTTCCTGGCAAACAAGACAAATATACTCTTTGAGAATTATATTTTTACACTGTTTACACATCAAGCGAAGCTCAATAAACCCACAGCCATTACTTTTCGCTTCGGTCTGTCCGCAGCACAATTAGACATAATTACGCCCAGAAAATGGATTAAACAATTGTCTTTGCATGAATAATGTAAATCGAAGCTCTTTCTCTGGCAGTCTTAAATGGGCGCTCTTCGCGTATTGATTTCTGTCTCGTCCTGACCGCTGCCTCTCGTGTCTCAGACCGCCAGCTTCCTGTCATGCATCCATTTCCTCTTCACTGGTCTGTCCTGTTCACTCTCAGCTTCGCTCAATCAGCGCAGCCATCAAAACCTCAATATTTATCACCTTGAAGTTCAGAGCTGCAGAGGATTATGTGCGTTTCCTTCTGCTTCACTGCTAAAAATGATGTTCTTCCTCGGTATTCGTGTCTTGTTTTCCGGAATAAATCTAAATATTCAAATCAAGATACATTTACTTGAGAAGAAAAGATATTCTGTCAAAATGTGTCAAATTTAAATTAGTTTTTGCATAAAACAAGAAAAAAAATCTGCTAATGTGGTCGGAAAAATAATTTTGTTCTCCCTTTGAGTTAATTCAGATATTTTTTCTTGTTTTCAGATAAACTCACTTCATTTGATACATTTTTCAGAAAACAAGTCTTAATATAATTTTGCTTCTCAAATAAATCTTGAATAGATATTTTTAGAAATTGCAAGAAGTAAGAAAATTTCAAATAGCTGTTTTCTATGTGAATCTCTGTTAAGCTCTAATTTATTTCTGTGATGCGCAGCTGTATTTTCAGCATCATTACTCCAGTCTTCAGTGTCACATGATCTTCAGAAATCATTCTAATATGCTGATTTGCTGCTCAAGAAACATTTCTGATTATTATCAATGTTGAAAACAGTTGTGCTGCACAATATTTTTGTTGAAAGGGTGATACATGTTATTTTCAGGATTCACAGATGAATAGAAAGTTAAAAAGAACAGCATTTATCTGAAATATAAATCTTTTCTAACATCATAAATGTCTTTATTGTCACTTTTGATCAATTCAATGCATCCTTGATGAATAAAAGCATTAATTTCTTTCAGAAAAAAAAGTACTGATGCCAAACTGTATGGGTTGACCTCGGTCTATTTTAAGAATTCATAAGAAAATGTGTAGCTTGCGCTACTAACATCAGCCACTAAACGCAACATGCAGTTGTTTCAGTCCTGGCTTCTGATTGGTCGATCCAGTGTGACTAAGCAGTGGAAGTGCAAATGATCATAATACTTTGCCTGAATCAGATTTCCATGTAATGTGCGAGTTCTCAAATTCACACTGTGTACATCTGTGTTCATTCTGATGCTTTTAGCTGCTCTGAGATGAATCTGCCGCGAATCAGATTCTCTGCTCATTATTACTCTCTCTCTCTCTCTCTGTTCACTTTGGCTCTCATTCTGAATTCAAACAGTATGGCAGATAAATATATTCATGCGAGGAAGCCAAACATCTGGATTTCGTCTTTCCTATTAGAACGCCATCCCGTCTCATTCCTGCCACATGATGAATGATATGAGATTGGGAACATATTAGCATCTCATTTAATTAATATGAGGCTGTAGATGTTATGAACTTCACCTTAAATGTCTGTGATCCACACAGCCTGTGTAGTTGCATGAAAAAGAGTGAAACAGAAATGACGACAGTTTCACAATCGATGTTGTTTGCACAATTTAGACTGTGATTTTATGAATGTTTGTGACATTGACACAAAGAAACAACCATGAAAACAGACAGTAAATACAGTGTTTCCTCCACTGTAATCTGTGGTTAACCTGTTGGGGAAAATGTTTTCTGAGATAGTAATAGTTGTTATTTGTTGCTAGGTTACTGCATCGTGACAAAAGCCTCTCTTGAGATGAATCAAGATCAGCGCTCTGGTTGGTTGAGATTGGAGACGGACACACAAATGGCACAGATTGTCAAGGACCAATTTAGCTAATGTTGCTTGTTTTCTTACACAGAACAGGCACAGGATGCACATGAGCCCATAATAATGCCAAAAGCATGTTTATTAGAATTAAAGTCTGAGAAATGCATGTAATATTATTAAAATTAATCTTAACCCTGTAAAGCCTGACATGTGAAATAATAGTCCATTTTTTTTAAACAGAATAGTTTATTTAGACAAAATATAGAAAGTTATAGTTATATTAGTTATATAATATTTAAATGCTTACACTGCAAAACATGACTTTCATACCTAATATTTGTCTTGTTTTCTTGTACAAATATCTAAACACTTCTGAATCAAGATACATTTACTTGAGAAGCAAAATAACTTAAAAATGTATCAGATTTGTTAGTTTTTGCTTAAAATAAGAAAAATATCTGGCAATGGGGTCAGAAAAATCACCTTAATTCAAAGGGAAAACAAGATTATTTTTCTTGCTCCACTGGCAGATATTGTTTTTCTCATTTTAAGCAAAAGCCCACTTAATTTTGATACATTTTTTCATAAAACAAAGTCATTTAGCTTCTCAAGTAAATGTATTTTGATTTATGAATGTTTAGATGTTTGTACTGGAAAACAAGACAAAAATGCTAAGAAAGACATTTTTCGCACTATGATCAAAGCTCTGTAATTTCAAAACGTAATGCAATGCAATCCAGTGCTGATTGAGAGATGAAGAAATAAAGGCTCCTCGGAAGATGTGAGATGTTCTGGAGGCTTGGGAAGAACAGTGAAAGTAAAGCTTCAAAAGATCCTGAGGATCAGATTTGAGACTCTAAAACATGATTGATGGAGAATCAAGTAAAGCCCAGCTGCTTCAGTCCAGTAAGTGTTCATCTGGAAATATTACTGCAGTTATTCTGACGTTTACTTGATAAAAACCAGTCAAGATTTGACAACAGAAAGACACGAGAAGCTCCAGCTGAAGCTGGTCGTTTGTACAATTACACTAAAAAAACTCTAAACTATCAATCAGAGACAGAAGGTATGGAGTAGATTGTGAAGTTTTGATCATGCCTATAAATGTGTGCTTCAAATATGCTGCAGTAGCTTCATAAGGTTAATATTTTTCATCTCAGCATCATTAATCAGTTGTAATTGGTTTCACAGGGTCAGTTCAGTATCATCCTCCTTAAAACAAAACTTTAAATCTTAAACTTGAGCAGCTTGTAATGAAACTGCGTCTGTTTGGCACATTTGCATGTAAAGCGGACGTGAAGGGTGAGCAGCACATGGAGGGAATCATCAGGGCGGAGCTGACATGTGCTGCGCTGTGATTTACTGTGTTCTTACAATGCATTAGCATGATAACCACCGTAGAGTAAATCTCACTCTGGTAATGCAAATACGCGAATGCATTTGTGTGATTCATGGATGGCATCTCCACACGCAGGTCTGCAAATCATTAGCGCGCAGACGTCATATTTCTGCTGTGGAAATGACAGCTCTAATGCATCTCTGGGAAGGGCTGCAGTCGTGGAAGCAGGCAGTTTCTGTGGAGAACAAATTTAGCTTGTTACTGCTTGTAAGTGGCCACAGACCGCCACAGAAAGCTCAACCATTGGAGCTGCAGGGGGCTGAACATGGAGAAACTAATAGCGTGAATTTGCACAGATGTACATGCTGCTCTTGTCATCTTTATGGCTTTGTAGAGTCGTGTTTGTTGCTTTAGGGGAAATCCCAGCTAACAGGGAAGTTATATGGAAGTTTATGGAACATCTTTATAACTTAAAGTTATAAATATTTGATATAAGTTCTCATAACGTAGAGACATAAAGTTCCCTTTCAGTTGGTCACTACGAGTCACGTCGGTGACCGACGAATTGGGATCTCGCTTGGAATGACTCGACTCGTACTCCGGTACTCCAGCCGATATGAAGACGGGGTTTTACAGCCCCTACTTCATTGTACCCAAGAAAGGTGTTGGGTTATGACCGATCTTGGACCTGCGTGTCTTTTTTTTTTGAAGAAAAAAACCAAGATAAACAAACAAAAAAACACTTGTGCCAAACAAAACAATTATTTAAACAACAAACTGAAAGTCTTATTACAGGAGCAGTCACACAGTAGAGAAGAATGTAAAAATTAACTATCTTCCAGTATGCAGGGAGTGTACGTTTCCATATATCCAAGGAGATAACCCCACATTTTATAAAAGTTCTTGGAGGAACCCCTCAGTGAATATCTAATTCTTTCCAGTTTGATGAAGTGAAAAACGTCATTAATCCATAAGGAGTGAGTAGGTGGAGCAGATGACTTCCAATGCAGTAAAATCCGGCGTCTGGCCAAGAGGGACACAAAAGCCACAAAATCTGCCTTGTACCCTGAACAGCAAACTGACAAAGGAAGTGTACCAAACAGTGCTGTTATAGACACAGGTTTAATTGCTGTCCCAACTACTTGAGACATTGTCTCAAATATTTCCGACCAATATCCAT
>NW_015542367.1:388107-388362 GCF_001515605.1 Sinocyclocheilus anshuiensis | reverse complement strand
AAAGAGGCAAACAGATACAGGAAGTGCTTGTAATACCAAGTTTCTAGACATTGTTCAAATAAGTACAAGCTAGAGAGAGAAGGAATAAGTAAAGAGATAGAATTTTTATTTATTTTTTTATTTTTTTTATGATGGAAGTCAAGTAGCTTCGAAAGAGATGAGTTTTCAGCTGTCGCTTGAAAATTGTCAGAGATTCAGCATTCCGGATAGGGGTGGGAAGATCGTTCCACCAGCCAGGAATGGTGAACGAGAATG
>NW_015542367.1:379571-387764 GCF_001515605.1 Sinocyclocheilus anshuiensis | reverse complement strand
AAAATTGAAAGTTTTGAAGAGATTACGTGTGTCTGGAGCGCTGTTGATCTTGTTGTGGAAGTATGAAGATTTGGCGTACAATGGGCACGCAGTGTCGGGGGTTTGGACGGGCCCCCAACTGCACTGGCACATCAGCTGCCTAGAGTTGTTAGCAGTACGCCTTGCCTTGAACCGTCTCAGAGGGTCGCTTACGAGGCAAGCACGTGCTGGTCCGCACGGACAACACTACGACCGTTGCGTACATCAAATGACAAGATGGTCTATGCTCCCGTCGCATGTCACAACTCGCCCGCCACCTCCTCCTCTGGAGTCAGAAGCATGTCAGGTTGCTTCGTGTCATTTACATTCTGGGCCTGCACAACCGTGCAGCTGACGAGCTGTCACAAGCTGCGCTCACCGGAGCGCTCCCGTCACATGTCGCAACTCGCCGTCGCAACTTCTTTGGAGTTGGAAGATTCTGAGGTCACTTAGTGCCATTCACATTCCGGGTCTGCTCAACCGTACGGCCGACGAGCTGTCACGAGCTACGCTCCCGGGAGAATGGAGACTCCATCCCCAGATGGTCCAGCTGTTTTGGAGACGTTTCGGAGCCGCTCAGGTAGACCTGTTTGCCTCTCCAGAGACCTCTCACTGCCAGTTGTTTTACTCCCTGACCGAGAGAACACTCGGCACGGATGCACTGGCACACAGCTGACCGTGGGGTCTGCGCAAGTATGCGTTTCCCCCAGTGAGCCTTCTCGTACAGGCGCTGTGCAAGGTCAGGGAGGACGAGGAGCAGGTCCTGTTTGTGGCTGGATGGGACGCGGAGGTTCTAGGTGACCTACCCCAAGAGGTAGTTGACACATCACTTCGGCTAGAACACCGTCTACGAGACACACTTATGCCTTGAAGTGGAACCTGTTCGTTGAGTGGTGTTCTTCTCACCGAGAAGACCCCCAGAAATGTCCTATCAGAGTCGTGCTGTCCTTTCTGCAGCAGGGGTTGTAGCGAAGGCTGTCTCCCTCCACCCTTAAAGTCTACGTGGCTGTGATTGCTGCCAACCACAACCCCGTGGAAGGGAAGTCGGTGGGGAAGCATGACCTGATTGGCAGAGAGAGAACTGAGAGTCTGCCTCCTTCCACTTTATAGCCTCGCTTCCCCAGTTCAGCCAATAGGGAACTACAGAAGACAAAATAATATAACAATATTAATTCAAATAATTATTTGAGGATTCTGGCCCGGGGCATTCGCGAAACGCGCATAACAGCCAACAACGACCCCGTGGAGGGGAAGACGGCGGTGAAGCACAACCTGATCATCAGGTTCCTTAGGGGGGCAAGAAGGCTAAATCCTCCACGACCCCCCTCTATAACCTCTTGGGACCTGTCTCTAGTGCTCAGAGCACTACAGCAGGGCCCATTTGAGCCTTTGCAGACAGTCGAGCTGAAGTTTCTGTCAAGGAAAACTCTGGTCCTGCTTGCATTGGCCTCCATCAAGAGGGTAGGGGACCTGCACACATTTTCGGTCGACGATTCACGCCTAGAGTTTGGGCCGGCTGACTCCCAGGTAATCCTGAGGCCCCGGCCCGGCTATGTGCCCAAGGTTCCCACTACTCCCTTCAGGTATCAGATGATGAGACTGGAAGCGCTGCCCACGGAGGTGGCAGACCCAGCCATAACTTTGCTTTATCCCGTCCGAGCATTGAGATGCTACGTAGACAGAACAAAAAGCTTCAGGATCTCAGACCAGCTCTTTGTCTGTCACGGAGGCCGGCAGAAGGGGAATGCTATCTCTAAGCAGAGAATGGCCCACTGGATAGTGGATGTCATCACCCTGGCTTATCAGGCACAGGGTGTGCCCTGCCCGTTCAGGTTGCGAGCTCACTCTACTAGAAGTGTTGCATCCTCCTGGGCGCTGACTCGGGGCGCCTCGCTGATGGATATTTGTAGAGCTGCCGGTATCCTCCTGTGTTCTCACCTCAAATGGGTAGAAGCACTGAGAGGCCCCGGCTTCGGGTCGGCTTCATAAGCTGCCTACTTATACTCAATCTGTGATCAGCGGCAGCTGGATGCAATAATGCAATAATCGCATGCCAATGTGCCATGGCTCGTTTAATTACACTCTAAGTAGATTGGTCTCTCTAAGCGAGAGCCCAATTCGTCGGTCATCCGATGTGACGTCTCCGTTCCCTCATTCAGGGAATGAGGGTTACATATGTAACCGAGACGTTTTTTAAAACAGGTCCAGATTTTAACAGGTAAGGATTATGGATCCGGACCAGGTCCAGACCCTTCCTGTATCTGCTAATGAAGCAGCTCATCCGGCCCAGATCCGATTCAGACCGGTTCATGGAGTAGTTCATCTGGCCCGGATCTGACCTGGACCCATTCATTAAGTGGGTCATACCTTCAAAATGGGTTTTCTGGCTAAAACTAGCAATAGAAATATCTAAAATAGAGCTGACCAACATATAAACTAGATTGCACTACAAAAGCTTAATATTCCATATATTTTCATTTATGAATATTAATAAAATATAAAATCATTCAAAACTTGAAAAAATCTAAACTGATCATTTTAAGCCAGTAACAGTGAAACACTCTATAAAAAAGTAGGTAATTACAGACTGTAAATATATTGAATAGATTTTACTGAAAAATAAAATGCAACCATAAATTGTACCAAAAACATTGTTTTATTTAATGAAAAACTTTATGAAAATCTGTATGAATGAACTTCTGATTAATTCAGCTATATAAGCAATTCTACAGTAGACAAAAGTTTCATTATTCACTTTGAGTCAGCTTGATGTTGATTTAATTCAGTTCAATATGAGTGAAAATGGGATGTCATCATTCAACTCAATTCAACTAAGAACTCAACTAAGCACGCCAGAGGTGAAAGTGGAACCCAAGCTCCACCAGGTGACTGAAACTGAGAAAAAATCATCAGGCTGCATCATTAGTCAGATTATGGACTGACGTCATTCAGAATATTTCATCCAGCTCCTCCTGCTTGAACATTGGGATGCATCATGCTGGTATTTGGTGGGAGAAGTTGTAGTCTGTCCAGCAGGGCTGCTGTTTAGCCAGTAGTGGATGACTGGCTTAGCAGTGACTGTAAGCATGATAAAACTGCATTGTGGTCCTAGCAGCTCCTGGCTTGACACGTTCATTGCTGGCCATAGGGATCTGTGCAGAGGACTTGCCTAGTTGTCGTGGTTTTTGCTGAAGATCTGTGCTAAGGGCTGTTGAGTCATGATGTTCAATTGACGAGGTCTTTGCTGACATTCAGTGCTGCGTTGTGGTCATCTTAGTGCAGGTCCACCATCTGGTCTGGTTATGGACCAGATCTGGGCTGACTATAGCCGCTTTTTTACTGTCGGGCCAGTGCAAGCTAGGGCTAAGAATGAGCCGGGCAGGGGCAATATCCTCGATATTTGAAGCTGATTTTAGCTGATAGCTTTATATGAAAACATGGGAAATAAGCAGCGGTGCCGACCGTCTCCTAACTCAGATAAACTCCGGTGGGCCGAAAATCCCTGGCCGTTGTGCCCCGAGCAAGTAGCATAGTGTTGGTATTATATTACCATCAGATTTTGCTGACTCCAGAAATATCAGTCTGAAATAAAAGTGTTTTTCAATGTTTATCTGCCTAAAAATCCTGTCACAACCATTGTAAAACACCTCTGAAGTAAAATGCATCAGCATGATCACTGGTTTAAAACAACATGAAAACCAAATTGATCCTACATCTTAATGTATATTTATGTTATTGTGAACAATGCACATTATTTAAAAAAAGTTTTGATCTTGTAATCTGTAATTAAAATATAATGAGTTGCCTCATCTAAAGAGCTCTAGAGAGGGCACTAATGTTCATTTAAGGAGAAACACATCCTGTCAGGTATAGATGCGCTAGCTAAACTAAAGGGAATAATAGTGAAACAAGTGTTTGTCTTTGTAACCTTTAGTTAAAATATGAAAACTGTGCACTGCCCTGTTTTTACAGATTTTCTTAGAGTGTGGGCAACATGAAAATATTTGCTGGTGCATATACATGGTTTACAGAGTGACATGTTAAAAGATTTTCCAAACACAGAGCAACTGTTAATTCTCAAATACTTTTATTCAATTAATATAAATCAAACATAGGTTATATGTAATTTCATTTTTGCATTCTAGAATTGAAATAATAAACAATTACAAAAGTAAATCATTTTGATTTCATTTTCTTTCCTGATAGTTTGCAAAAGGAGATTCGTCCATATTGATTCCCACATCTAAAAGAACATATAAGATGGATTCCAAAGAGATAAAGAAATCAATCAGAAAATATTGTATCACAGTAATGTTGTTTAAATACATTTTATCTAACACAGAAATAGACAGAAAGTGGTCTCACCTGTATCCTGTGGCTGGCTGCAAAATAGATCATAAATCTATTACCTTGAATTTCTCATATTAAATCATTCAGTTCTGTTGTTATTAAAAATATGACTTCCTAACTTATCTTCTGCCAAAAATAATGAATTCCAGAGTTCATGAAATATGATATTTATAAAATTGATTATATGATGTTATTATTATAACATTGAATAAATAATAAGTGAATATAAAGTAAAACATTAAATGGAGAAATATTGCAGCATACCTTTCTGGCATAGGTCCTGCTGAAAACTGCACAGAGGATGAGATGTTCATTTAATACTTTTTCAGAAATCAATTGCATATATCAGTTATAAAAGTAACACAACTTTTATTTGCATACCCCAAGCACTCTCAGTGCAAGATGCAGACAGTTATTTGTAAAGAGACGATAGTCTTGACTATCGTCCATTGCCTCAGAAATTCTCTCAGAGAGATTTGCATTCTTTAAACGAAAAACATGGAAAAGCTGGCCTGAGATTAAGTTTTTCACACTTATTTTGTCAACAAGCCCCTGTTTGTGTGACGATAATTGACAACTTGAGCAACTAGAACTTGATGGACATGATTTTTAGGTTGGAACGGCTGAAAACACAGAGGAAAAAAATGTACTGTTATTGTGGCTCAATAAATAAAGAAATAAATATACAGTTTGCGTCAATCTCTTTTAGTTATAACTTCCAAAGAATTTATGCTCAACCATCAAACTACACTGAGTAAAAGCATCTTAATAATTTCTGGCATAAACACAATTTTAATACTCAAAAAATTAAGTTGGTCCAACTAATTGAGCTGTGGCCCTGAAACCAATTAATAAAATAATATCAACAGCTAGCATAGCACAGGCTAAACAGAACTTATTTAGCACGGAAATTTAATGAACAAGTAAGATATTATTCATCACTAACATTAGCACAGTCATTGCTCATAGAGTGTTTACCTACATGTATCCACCTGCAACCCAACATGAGCACTAATCTGCAGCTCAATGGTAACCACAAAACTTATGCAAAGCATGCTGGGAACTAAAAACCACTGCCTAGTTTGCAAAGTTAAAGACGACTTTGTTTTGAAATTGTTTTATGTAAAAGTACAGTACCAGTCAAAGGTTTGGACACACTTGGCTAAATGTATATTTCTCATGATCTTTTAAATCATTTACATTAATCAAGTCTAAAGACTTAAATGCAATTCAATTATTTTTGAAGACAAAAGTATTTGTTAAATAGTTTAATAGTTTAATATTTTAAAACTCAAAAATAAGTTTCACCTGACATGGAACATTAATATATTGTTTATTTCGGAGCATTATACAGTACTTTTCAAAAATATATTAAAATAGAAAATTGTTGTTTCATTTTAATAATATTTCACAATATTACTGTTTTACTGTAGGCCTATTTTTGAACAAATAAATGCAGCCTTGTTGAGCAGAAGAGACTTAATTAAAACGTGTAAAAAGCATAACATTTCTAAACCTTTTACAAGTACTGTGTAGTGAATTCAGATTTAACTTGTTTCAATAAACAAGTTCACACTTTCCACCAACAAGCTTACAAAATGAAGTTCTATCATGTCAAATGTCTGCAGGAGGTTCTGGCTGGTATTTAGTATGTGAATCAAGCCTTTGCTCATGTGAGGATTTCAGAACCTGCTTTCCAATAGCAGTATCAGAATCATAGCGAAGAGTGACTCCTTTGCCAGTTCTCAAACACACATTAGTGTCATTAATAGGAGACTGAAATTCAAAGTGACCGCAGTTCAGGTTTTCAATGGAAAAAACTGCAGTTAAATGCGACAGAAACAATTAAACAAAGTTTAAGTTTGCAAGAAACTGGGTTTAGGATGATAACAGTAATGCAAAAAATGGTTAGATTAGATAGATTGGTTAAAACCATTTGAAAAAAGTCATGTGGTGGTACAGTGATGTATGATACTATATCATTCTATTGGTCCCAGGGCTCTGAATCGATTCAAGGAACCAGAACCGGAAACCATAAAAAAAAAATTTTTTTTAGTTCCGAACAAAATCGAAAATCTGAAATGGCCATTAACCGGTTAATAACGTTACTTTATCGTTCCATTTAATATTTAAAATTTGCTGTCAACCAATCAGGAATTTAAGTAGTACGGCCTGCAAATGTAACACTGACACATCCAGCCAGTGAAATGCCCACGCTCAGCTGTGAACTCATCATAGGTAAGTCGCAATGGCAATGCATTAGAGCTTATCCGAGGATAGTGTAGGATGGATTCAACAGATCACATGCACCTGCAGCGCTTCTGTGAATGGAGAAAACAGAATAAAACGCTCTCGGTTACTCACATAACCTCGGTTCCCTGAGATGAGGGAACGAGACATTGCATTACTATGCTTATGTGGGAACCCTTCCTCCAAATACTACTGAAAAGCCTTATTGAATCACTCCAGTGAAACTGGCCAATGGCGTTCAAGCTCGCGAAATATGAGGGGCTTCCCACTCTACACTCTATATAAGGCGCAGCATGTATGTCATTCATTCAGAATCTTGACTGAAGCAACTTGGCATTCTAAGATCCTGAGCTAGGAGACACGGCAGTAAGTGTAATGTTTTGTTCCCTCATCTCAGGGAAATGAGGTTACGTGAGTAACCGAGAGTGTTCCCTTTCGATTCGTTCACTTCGACATTGCATTACTATGCTTATGGGGAACGTATAAAATCCCGCCGTGTTACAGCGATAGATCCTGGCTCGACTAAGTATGTCAAGTTTCACATACGAAACCGTAATGAGAGTGGCAATGATATTGGCTCTCTTAGTAAACACAGTTCACTAGTTCACTAGTTCACAACACTAGTTGAAACCATGTAAAAGTCAAAGGGGGCGTGGCGACTAGGCAATGCCGCGTCACACCAGGTGCAGAGTTAACGCTGGTAAAACAGAGAATATGAAATGGCACCAGCGCCATCACATATAGACCAGTTGAAGTTTGTTCATTTCAACGAAATTGTGTGTTGTGATGCAACAGCTGAACCGGTGCTCAAATAAGTAGAGTATGATGGTGATCAAGTCCTAAAAGACGAGATGAATTATACCATAACAATGTGATCAGCTGATAGGGAGCAGCATTGGATTGGTGGTACGTCAGTGCAGGGGTGTATACAACCTGGTCGAAACCACTTAGGCATGCAACTCAGATCATAACTGAGGCTGAGAAGGCGGGTGTGCCGCTCGCACTGACAGCACATGTGAGGCAAGCGACGATACATCTAGGTTATAAAACCTCGCAAAAGTGTTGGGTGATGACCAGCCTGCCGCCATGCAAATGTCCTGAATAGATATGCCATTTGCCCACACCAATGAGGACGCGAGCCTGCGGGTGGAGTGGGCACGAACCCCTGTAGGACATTCCACGCCCTTAGAGCTATAAGCCAAAGCAATTGCGTCGACGATCCAGTGTGACAGCCTTTGCTTGGACACAGGCAGGCCTTTTGTGCGTCCTCCAAAGCATACAAATAGTTGCTCCGAGAGCCAGAACTGTCTAGAGCGCTCGATATAAGTGCGCACCGCATGTACAGGGCACAGCAGGAGTGTATTAAGCGGCTCCGCACCGGCCGGTGTTTCGGACCGGAAAGCAGATAGTGTTATGACCTGTGCTTTAAATGTCGAAAGCACTTTAGGCACATAACCTTTTCTAGGCTTCAAGGTGAGTCTGCAATCACCTGGCCCAATTTCAATACACGAGTCGTCAATTGACAGCGCTTGCAGGTTCCCAACTCGCTTAACAGAGGCCAGCGCGAGCAGGAGC
>NW_015542367.1:360109-379184 GCF_001515605.1 Sinocyclocheilus anshuiensis | reverse complement strand
ATTCAGAATCTTGACTGAAGCAACTTGGCATTCTAAGATCCTGAGCTAGGAGACACGGCAGTAAGTGTAATGTTTTGTTCCCTCATCTCAGGGAAATGAGGTTACGTGAGTAACCGAGAGTGTTCCCTTTCGATTCGTTCACTTCGACATTGCATTACTATGCTTATGGGGAACGTATAAAATCCCGCCGTGTTACAGCGATAGATCCTGGCTCGACTAAGTATGTCAAGTTTCACATACGAAACCGTAATGAGAGTGGCAATGATATTGGCTCTCTTAGTAAACACAGTTCACTAGTTCACTAGTTCACAACACTAGTTGAAACCATGTAAAAGTCAAAGGGGGCGTGGCGACTAGGCAATGCCGCGTCACACCAGGTGCAGAGTTAACGCTGGTAAAACAGAGAATATGAAATGGCACCAGCGCCATCACATATAGACCAGTTGAAGTTTGTTCATTTCAACGAAATTGTGTGTTGTGATGCAACAGCTGAACCGGTGCTCAAATAAGTAGAGTATGATGGTGATCAAGTCCTAAAAGACGAGATGAATTATACCATAACAATGTGATCAGCTGATAGGGAGCAGCATTGGATTGGTGGTACGTCAGTGCAGGGGTGTATACAACCTGGTCGAAACCACTTAGGCATGCAACTCAGATCATAACTGAGGCTGAGAAGGCGGGTGTGCCGCTCGCACTGACAGCACATGTGAGGCAAGCGACGATACATCTAGGTTATAAAACCTCGCAGGTGATGACCGTGATGACCAGCCTGCCGCCATGCAAATGTCCTGAATAGATATGCCATTTGCCCACACCACGAGCCTGCGGCCAGAACTGTCTAGAGCGCTCGATATAAGTGCGCACCGCATGTACAGGGCACAGCAGGAGTGTATTAAGCGGCTCCGCACCGGCCGGTGTTTCGGACCGGAAAGCAGATAGTGTTATGACCTGTGCTTTAAATGTCGAAAGCACTTTAGGCACATAACCTTTTCTAGGCTTCAAGGTGAGTCTGCAATCACCTGGCCCAATTTCAATACACGAGTCGTCAATTGACAGCGCTTGCAGGTTCCCAACTCGCTTAACAGAGGCCAGCGTGAGCAGGAGCGCTGTCTTGAGAGAGAGCGCTCGCAAGCTCGCTGATTGTATGGGCTCGAACGGGGGTCCTGTAAGAGCATCAAGCACAAGCGCCAAGTCCCAAGTGGGTAGGGTGGAAGGGCGAGGAGGGTTCAGCCTTCTTGCTCCTTTTAAAAATCGTATGATCAGGTCATTTCTGCCAATTGGGCGATTATTGACGTGCGCGTGAAAGGATGTTATAGCGGTCACATACACTTTCAATGTGGATGGCATCCGACCACTATCAAATCGCTCTTGAAGGAAGGCAAGAATTATTGGTATTGGGTAGTTGAATGGGTCTTCGCCCCGCGATACGCACCAATTTGTGAAAACTCTCCATTTATGTGCGTAAAGACGTCTCGTGGAAGGAGCCCTAGCCTCAGAGATAGTGTTCAACACACACTGAGGAAGTGCATCTGTTACTGGAAAGCTCCATCGAGCGGCCAGACATGAAGGCTCCATGACTCTGGATACGGGTGCTATATCGTTCCTTGGGCTTGAGAAAGGAGGTCTCTCTTCAGTTGCATAGTCCACGGGGGGGCTACCAGCATCTCCACCAGTTCTGGGAACCACGGCTGGATGGGCCATTTCGGTGCCACTAACAGAACCGATTCCCTTTCCTCTCTGATCTTGCAAAGCACGCAAGGCAGAAGTTTCACTGGAGGAAAGGCATACTTGCGTAGTTTCGGCCAGCTGTGAGCTAGTGAATTCACTCCTTGGAGACAGTGTCAGTGAATAAAACAGCGGGCAGTGAGTGTTCTCCGCTGATGCGAAGAGATCCACCTCCGCCCTGCCAAATACTCTCCAAATCATATTGACTGTCAAAGGGTGCCATCTCCACAATAAGTCTGTGCTATGATTCAGGCGTCCGGGGACATGTACTGCCCGGATGGAGAGGAGGTGTTAATCTGCCCACAGAAGAAGGTCTCTCGCCAGCCGCAGCAGCGGCCGCGAGCTCACACCCCCTTGGTGATTTATAAACGCTACCACTGTCATGTTGTCCGTCCTGATGAGAACGTGACGGTGGAGAATGTCTGGGAGAAAGCACTCGAGCGCTAGGTGTAGAGCACGGAGCTCGAGGCAGTTTATGTGCCATAACATCTCCATTTCTGACCATGTCCCGAAGGCTGGTCTGCCGTCTCATACGGCTCCCCAGCCCGTGTTCGATGCAACTGTCGTAACAGTCTTTCTCCTGATCACTTGGCCAATAGGAACACCCCGGCGATACAGAGTCATATCGCTCCAAAGGGTAAGAGCTTTCAAGCAGTCGTGCGTTACTCGTACACGCAAGGTGCCAGCCAGAGCAGACAGACGCACTCGCATATTGAGTGAATTCAGCTCCACTCCTAAAAAGGAGATGTTCTGGCTCGGTACCAGCATGCTCTTTTGCATATTCACAGTCAGCTCTATGCTCTCAAGATGAGCGAGGAGTCTGAGCTCGACTGGTGAGTGGCGCATTCCACGACTTTGCTATTTCGTCATGCACCTCTGGGAAAAAGGGGCTTGGCCTCCATGGGGTGTCCTTTCGGCCGCGGTCCGACTGGAGGTACCACTCTTCCAGATGGCTTCTGGCCGGCTCGGCAGGAGGCGCACACTCCAAACCAAGCTCATCAACCGCCTTGGTAAGGACGCGTAGCAGCGCAACATCACTATGATGGAGGTTCCCCGCGTCGCTGCCGTGGGGCGCAGTGTGATCCAACGGGCTGTTGGACCACTCCTCCCTCGCAGACGCTGCCACCGAAAAGGCATCATCTTCATCCTCAGCATCCTCCATGGCACCGAAAGACATCACATCTTGCGCACCGGGGGAGGGACAGAGATCTGCGGTCATGAAGCGCACTGGAAGGGAACCTGCACCAGGGGGTGAGGAGCATGTGGGCACTGAGCCGGAGCGAGCTTGTCACCTGACCCGGACAGATCCATATCAGAAGCTCGTGGCACTTACAGCACCTACAGCCCTGAAAGTCAGCAGAGATCAGGACAACTAGATGAGCCACAAAGACAGATCCCCAGTGAGGACCTTGTCTCCTAGACGGCCACCAGGACAAGACCACAGGAACCAGTTGAGTCCTCTGCACAATGTAACATTGCTGCAGCCTGGAATTGAACTGCTGGTTTCGTCTGGTCAGAGGAGAACTGACCCCCCGACAGAGCCCGGTTTCTCCCAAGGTTTTTTTTCTCCATTCTGTCACCGATGGAGTTTCGGTTCCTTGACGCTGTCGGCACAACAACGGCTCTGTGTAGTTAATGCTGCTCAATGTGAAAGCACGCAGGTGATGGAGATTTACCGCTGATTACAGAACCGGCTTTCTGACAAGATGCGCATTAAATATCGCGTGCAATTAATCGTGCAGCCCTAACTGAATTCAATGATGAACTGCCTTTAACTGAAAATTTAGTGTTTACTATTATCATTTTGCATTATTGACACAATAATTTCCTAATTAATGCTCTACAGTTGCTTTGACACAATCTGCATTGTTAAAAGCGCTATATAAATAAAGGTGACTTGACTTGACTTGACTTACCACGACCCCGTGGAGGGAAGTCGGTAGGGAAGCATGACCTGGTCATCCGGTTTCTTAGGGGGGCGAGAAGGTTGAATCCTCCCCGGCCCCCCTCTATACCCCCTTGGGACCTGACTCTAGTGCTCAGAGCACTACAGCGGGGCCCATTTGAGCCCTTACAGTCAGTCGAGCTAAAGTTTCTTTCATTAAAAACTCTGCTCCTGATTGTATTGGCCTCCATCAAGAGTGGCCCACTGGATAGTGGATGCCATCACCCTGGCTTATCAGGCACAGGGTGTGCCCTCCTCGCTCAGGTTGCGAGCTCACTCTACTAGAAATGTTGCATCCTCCTGGGCGCTGGCTCGTGGCGTCTCGCTGACAGATATCGTAGAGCTGCGGGCTGGATGACCCCCAACATGTTTGCTAGATTCTATAGCCTTCGTGTGGAGGTGGTATCCACCTGTGTTCTCACCTCAAACGGGTAGAAGCACTGAGAGACCCCAGTTTAGTGTCATCTTGCTAAAACCGCTCCAGAGAGTCCATACAGTAGGCCCTGTCTAGCTCCTCCGTCCCAAAGGGAACATCTCGGTTACGTATGTAACCCTCGTTCCCTGAAGGAGGGAACGGAGACGTCACATCCCGTCGCCACGGCTGCTGTACCACCAGGTTGGCTCCTCAGCGAAAACCTGGTATGCGTTGCACCTGCTGCCTAATTATACTCGCGCCGCGATCAGCAGCAGCTGGATGCAATCATCGCATGCCAATGTGCATTGGCTCGTTTAGTTACACTTGAAGTGGATTGGTCTCTCCAAGCGAGATCCCAATTCGTCAGTCACCGAAGTGATGTCTCCGTTCCCTCCTTCAGGGAACGAGGGTTACATACGTAACCGAGACGTTCTTTGAACAACATTTTCAAAATGTCCTTATGATATACTTGATGAACACTCATGATGTTGAGAGAAAACGTTCTAAGAATATTAAAAATAAACGTTCAAATAACATTAAATAAAGTTAGTAGAGCATTGTAAGAAACACTTTTGTAACCTTAAAATAACACTATAATCGCAACTTCCTTAAAATATTAAGAATAAACATTCAAATAACATTTTAAAAACACTTTAAATAATGTTCTAATCATGATAAGAAAGCTGGACATGTCAACGTTTTATAAACATTTCAAAACAATGCTCCCACAATGTTTTTATAACCTAAATGTGTTACTTGAGGAATGGCAGATTTAAACATAATCTGGATAAACATATCTTCATTTTTATTTTTTATTTTTATTCTTTGTTTTTTTTAAAACGTTAAGATCTATTAAGGGACTTTAACAGGTCACTGCATAATTAAATTAAAGTTTTCTGGAATTTAGCTAATATGCAAACGCAACCTTATGAAAGTGCACTACCATTCAAAACAGCAAGATTTAATTGTTTTTGCTTACCAAGGCTGCATTTATTTAATCAAAAATACAGTGTAAACAGTGAAATATTATTATGATTTAAAATAGCTGGTTTCTATGTGAATATCTGTTAAACTGTAATTTATTTCTGCTGGTTCCTCGGAAAGGGCGGGACCCAGCATCTCGTGCGGACCGCAGGCAGATGACAGGATGTCGATCGCTGCATCGGAGGGCGAGCTAGGCTCTGGAG
Source organism: Sinocyclocheilus anshuiensis (assembly GCF_001515605.1). Lineage (NCBI taxonomy): Eukaryota > Metazoa > Chordata > Actinopteri > Cypriniformes > Cyprinidae > Sinocyclocheilus > Sinocyclocheilus anshuiensis. The sequence goes on along the minus strand of NW_015542367.1, from coordinate 373,909 downwards.
ATGAGGATTCGGCTGCGCGCGCCCTCCCAAGTTCAGGGGCATTCGGTTCACCTCTGTGCTGGATAGGGATGCTCCTGTCTTGCGTGCAGAGATCACGGTCCTGCTGGAGAAAAACGCGATACAGCCGGTCCCTCCAACTGAGATGAGGTCAGGTTTCTACAGCCCATACTTCATCGTACAGAGCGTGCACAGTCGATGCTGAACTGCCTGGGGTCTTTCCAGCGCAAGACGGCGGTTCCACTGAAAGAGTTTCAGAGGCTCCTGGGGCATATGGCATCCACAGCCGCTGTCATGCCGCTCGGGTTGCTTCATATGAGTCCGCTTCAGCGTTGGCTTCGTGCGCGTGGCGAAACACGCACGCCAACTGTCATTGGCTTGTTTAGTTAACACTCGAAGGTGATTGGGCTCTCGGGTGAGATCCCAATTCGTCAGTCACGACTGACGTAACGTCTCCGTTCCCTCTTTCAGGGAACGAGGGTTACACAAGTAACCGAGACGTTTTCCATTGATAAAAAGGCATAAGTCACTTTTTGTTTGTCCTTGATCCTTCAATAACCAGAAAATGAACGTTTTATAAGAAGTTGCTTTGTTTTTCTCGACTAAATTCTATCTTTTAATTCAATACAGAATCTTGTCACAAGGAATTTTCCATTTCTGCCTTCTAATCTGTTGTGTGGAGGTTTTTACTGAAAGCTTCATATTTCAGCAGCTGATTTAAAACATTTTCCTCTGCATGTGCTGTTAGACTGGAATGAAATCAAGTTGCCAAACTCTTGCGGCCTGTTTTAAACGAATGACTAGTGTCATTAGATTCATTCACACAGTCGGTGATTTACAAGGTAATTATAGTCATCTGCCAAAATACGGATCATCTGCATAATCAAACATTAGGGTAATTATTATTGTGCACTTACTTAAAATGATGATTAAATACGCTAAACATAATGCCACTGATCTCTACTAATGCTACTATAAACTTTCTCTCAGATTCACGCTGCGTCTGAAGCTCTTGGCAGTGCTGATCCTGATTCTGCAGGCCGTGACAAAGAGTCTCGAGGACAAATATATCGATCAGAAGTTACTCAGATGACTGAGTGTTCCTGCAGCTGATATATTTTCTTAATCTCAGAGCTCAGCCTGTCTTAGAATGATCTGAGATAAAAACTGATCTTCTGAGATAAGAGTTCATTGTACTATGAAACCTGCTGTAACTTCATAATCTACCCAGCGAACAGGGAACATTCTCAGTAAGTTCTGGCGAGGTTATGAAGAAACGTTCTTTCAGTAATATTAATAGAATTCATTTGGCTGTCTGGGGCCGGATTCATGAAAAACTTTCTTAATTTCTTAAAGGGATAGTTCACCCAAAAATGAAAATTACCCCATGATTTACTCACACTCAAGCCATCCTAGGTGTTTATGACTTTCTTCTTTCAGACAAATCTAATCCAGTTATATTAAAAATTGTCCTGGCTCTTCCAAGCTTTATAATGGCAGTGAATGGGTGTTTTTTGACAACAGTCCAAAAGAAGTCCAATAAAGCGCATCCATCCATCATAAAAAGTGTCCCACACGGCTCCGGGGGGTGAATAAAGGCCTCCTGTAGTGAATCGATGTGTTTTTGTAAGAAAAAAAATCCATATTTAAAATGCTATGCTGACGTCATCCGCCGGAATGAACGCACATACGACAGTTATTAGCTAGAGATTACAGTTTATAAAGTTTTAAATATGGATATTTTTCTTACAAAAACACATCGATTCGCTACAGGAGGCCTTTATTCACTCCCTGGAGCCACGTGGAGCACTTTTTTTTCCCAGAACAACCAACATAAAGTTTGTCTTGAAAAACCATGCTTTTCTTGTTTTTTTTACATTTATTTTTAATTCCACTTTTTTTTTATATTCAAATTCAAATTACAATGCTGCTGCGTCAACTGAAATTCAATTCATTTTTAATGAATCATTGTGGCGTGTTAATTAAGAATCTAGGTCAACACTACTCCTTCACCAAGATAACGTACAATAACTGAGAAAAATGACTTTATAGATTGAATTTTGATAGATTTAACATCAGTTTTCACACTCTGTTTTCTATTAAATTGATCATTCACTGCAGAAAAATGATTTTCTTACTCTGTATTTTTGTCTTGTTTTCCAATACAACTATCTAAATATTCTTGAATCAAAATACATTTAGCAAAATTGTTTGAAAAAATTATTAAAATTAAGTGAATTTATGCTTAAAATAATAAAATAATATCTCCCAGTGGGCTCAGAAAATTAAACCTTATTCAAAGGGAAAACAATATTTTTCTGACCCCATTGGCAGATTTGTTTTTATTGTTTTAATTATAAAGTCACGTAATTTTGATAATTTTTTTTTTTTAGAAAACAAGACTTAATATCTTGCGGCATTTTGCTTTTCAAGTCAAAGTATCTTGATTTAAGGATATATTTTTTTAGAAAACAAGACAAACTTACTAAGATTTTTTTTTTTTCATCTGTCACAGTCTAACAGATCATTTTCTCTGATAAACTGAATGTGTATTTACTGTCTTTTAAACATAAGACTAGTTCGGTCTAATATAATCATGTCTGTTAATGTGTTAAATATACAGAAAGACTAATAAAATCTCATTTTTCTTTACAGGTTCTCTAGATGGAGGGTCTCTAGGTCTGTAAAGGTCAACAAACCCGTGATATAAGGTAATATCTGAAAGACCCTCTGCGTCTGCTCTCACGGTTGTCATGGTTTGTTTCCACTCTCTCAGAAAACAATCACATCTTTGTTGTTCTGCTCTGGAGAGGCTCCTTCAGCTGCGTGTCGCAGCATTCGCTGATTGCTCTCTTTTGCTGCTCTTACCTCAAATATAATATTTCGAGGCTCATTTGAATGGTCCTGCATCTGATATCACACAACATAATAAGTCGAAGATGAGATGGCCAGTCTGAGGACATGCAAATCATCTCTTTACATTGGATTTGGCTGTTTTAATATGAACACGCTGATTGTGAGTTTATTGGCCAATCGTGTTGCAGAATCACACAAGCTATTATCATAAATCTATCCATCTAATGTCAAACTCTGCAGAATGTTACTATTCCTTCCATTTATTTGTTTAATCCTTTTTTGGTCTTTGACGTCGACATTTGACGTCGATGTTGGCTTTTCTCATCAGTTCATGGCAGCCGCAAAGCATTCTTTGGGAAATATGATTCTGAAAATCATCGTGAGATACTGCCAGACGAAAGAGGTTTGGCTTTCCAGAAAAGAGCGAGTGATTCCAAAATACACAGTTTTTCAGAAAACTAAAAGCTGAACATGAGAAGGAATTAGTCTTTTCATGATTTTATAACGGCAGTTATTTTAGCAATAAGTATTTACAGGAAAATCTCTCTAAAACACATATGTCAGGGATCTTTTTGTTACAGTGTTAAAAGACAAACATTTAGAGCATAATGGCAAAACTAGATTGCTTGCTCAGTTTTTGAGTGAAAAAGCATTATTTGTGGATTATTTTGGCACTCTAAACTGAGGTGCATAAGGCGTACAATCAGTTAGTTCCAAGAAGAAATATAGAATCTGTGCAAATTGAAGGAAAACAAGCTGATAAAAAAGACTGAATCCAAGATTTGTAATAATATAACATAACGAGAGATGTATACTTTACGTAGGCTGATCATTTTTGAGCAGAAACACCACAAGTGTAACGGGAAAAAATCCCTAAAAAGTACAGAAGTTATCATTTTTGTTGTTGTTTTACGCAGTGTGAGTAAGGTCAGTAAGTTGTAGTTCAGTGCAATAATATTAACTAGCTTTTCGGCGAGAAAAAATCCTTTCAACACAACATGGTTCCAAGGTAAACATTCTAATGTATTTATTTGGTTGATTTAACCTTTTAAGTTGCAAACATTATTTTGATGAATTCTGTTGACATAATAATGTTGCATCAACTTAATATTGTGTGTAATTGTAACTGGAGTTTCTTTCTTTCTTTCTTTTTTTAATGAAATTGTCTTGATAATTTTGAAAATTGGGTAGTGGATTTCTAGTTCCCAGCATGCTTTGCATCCGATTAAAAAAGGAGAGTAAATGTTGAAATTAAGTGTTATTTTATGTTATCTTAGTATAGGGAAAGACCTTATAGTGTTTAATGTTTGACACATAGATTAGTTTCTGTTATGATGAAGCTTTTGTAGTTACTATTGTGCTGAAAAGTAATGCTTGTGCCAGTGACAAATAATTTACATTCTAAAAACGTTACATTTAGGTTTTTAGCTGTTGATTTGAACGGAGATTTTGTTTAATAATCAACTTACAAATTTGTGTTTATGCTACAAATTAAGTAACTCAGTGTAGTTTGTTGGTTAAAAATCATTATAAGTAACTCAAAAAGACAGAGTGCAAGCTGTTGCGTTATTTTGACATTGTTGTTATTGTTGAGCCAAATCATTTGTTTTTAGGGTGTTTTGAGCCTTTTGCATGTTGCCAGGTGAACAAACACTGAATATTGGCTTGTTTGAAAGTTTTCGAAAAAGAGATTGTAGCAAATTTGAGAGATTTCAGACAATTTTGCGATTCTGAATTTTGCGCAACCCAAGCATCTGTCTGTTTGTGTCTGAGAATGTTATTAACATTTTCTGCAAGTTACATTTTGTATTCACACTGCAAAAAAATCTAGTTTACAAATATCTAAACATTCTTGAATCACACTGAATATTGGCTTGTTTGAAAGTTTTCGAAAAAGAGATTGTAGCAAATTTTAGAGATTTCAGACAATTTTGCGATTCTGAATTTTGCGCAACCCAAGCATCTGTGTCTGTTTGTGTCTTGCTTGCAGCAGCAGCAATAATCTACAACTACAGCAATAACCAACAGCAGCAGCAATTCAGCAGCAGCGCAGCAGATCTATTCCGCCAAGACAAAATATATTAACATTGTCATATCCATCACCATGCTAAAATGTTCAGACAGTTGTCATGATTGAACTTAAGATATTAAGTTCATCTGCCAATGAAAAATCTTGTTTTCCCTTTGAATTAAGTTGATTTTTCTGACCCCATTGGCAGATATTTTTTCTTGTTTTAAGCATAAACTCACTTAATTGTGTGCATACATGTGCATTTTCTGAACTAAACTAATGTTTCGTGTGAAGTTTCTGAACTAAACTACTCTTCTGTTGGCATGTTTCCACCGCTGAGCAGCGTCTGTGTGCCAGGTGAACAGAATGGGCTTGGGTGGGTTTTGTCTCGATCTGCCAGCTGAAGAGAGCAGCAGAATGCTGCAGAAATCTGCTCTGATGATTAGCGCTCGTCTCACACAGGCTTCATTATCTGCCTATGCATTTCAGATCACCACAGACATGACAGGTACACTGACGGAAGCAACCTCAAAGTCATTTGTTTTACTGCTTCATTACAAATCAAGCTGGAGGCATCATGTTTTCATATCGTTTGCCAGCTGTTTTCTTGTAAGCAGTGTCGGAAAGCTGCTTTGAAAAGTACTGTACCTTGTCCATTCATAATAACAACAAGCTACTCATAATTAGTATTTAAACTCGTACAAAAACTAGTTAGCTACAGTATGAGTTACTAAGTATTTTGAAGCTACACTGAAATATATTTACTTTGAAACAAATTTCACTCAGAAATTGTTAGTAAAAAAATGACAAAGAAATGGCAAGTAACACTGAATTAAATGTGAAATTTTGTAGTAGAAAAACTGAAATAATATTTTCTTATAAAATGTACTCTAATAATCTGTGTTTTATTTACAACTTTGATTTTATTTATTTAAACAAAAAAAAAAATTTTTTTTACAGTGTACAGTTATGACAGTTTTAAATATATATTGTCTGGCACGAAAACAATGAAAGTTTTTGAATGAATAAATCTCAATTAGGGTGACAACATTAAACTTGAGCAGATAACTAACTAAATTAAGTAAAACAACTCAAATACAGACTATTTGTTTGTTGAAAACCTTGTAAAAATAGCAGATTTTAAGAAAATACTTGTTTTAAAAAAGCCGTAAAAGTGGGATACAAATAATTGAATCATTGAATCGGTTCATTGACGTGAACCATTCAAATGAACTGACTCAGTGAACTGGTGAAAGCAGTAAACTTGAACTAAATTAAAAACTAAAACAACTAGAGTATGGCCTATTTTTTTTTTTATTTGAAAGCAGAAGTAGTTAATTAAATATTTGTTATAAAAAAAAAACCTAAAGGTGTGATGTATAGAATTGAATCATTGAATCTGTTCATTGACGTGACCATCCAAATGAACTGATTCAGTGAACTGATGACAGCAGTAAACTTGAACTAAATTAAAAACTAAGCAACTAGATAGAGTATGGCCTATTTTTTTTTTCTTTGAAAGCAGCAGTATTTAATTAAATATTTGTTATTAAAAAAAAACCTTAAAGGTGTGATGTATAGAATTGAATCAGTGAATAATCCAAATTACATCCAAAAAAACGTTAAAATAAACATTTATTTTTATAAAATAAAATAAGGCTCATTTTTAATAATGTTCTCAAAAAAAGGGAACTTTTATATTTCTAAAATTTTATTTGGACATTTGTCTAACATTTTTACAATGTTACTGTATTTTTCAGAACATTCACAGATTATTAAAGGGATAGTTTACCCAAAAATGAAAATTCTATAATTTCCTCACTATTTCCTCAACCAAACTGTTGACGGTAGCCATTGACTTCCATAGTGTGGAAAACAATGCTATGAAAGTCAATGGCAACCGTCAACAGTTTGGCTACCGACATTCCTCAGAATATCTTCTTTTGTGTTCAACAGAAGAAATAAATTTGGAACAATTTTGAATTTGGTTTGGAACAAGTGGAGGGTGATTAAATGATGCTAGAATTTAAATGTTTGGGTGAAATATCCCTTTAAAAAGTAACATTTCCATATTGATTGCAAAATGATAAAATGGAACGTTACATTAACGTTTATATAAAATTTGTAAACATTTAAAAACTGGACTTCAGAGAACATTCAGAAATAAGGTATTCATAACTTAATGCGAACATCCTTAAAAGTAGGCTGGGATCGTCCCACGTGTGTAGAGTTTCTCATCACCTCATGTTGATTCAGTATACAGTATATTTTTGAGTTTTCAGAAGCGCTGCACCTTCCTCTCTCTCGTTTCTTTGCGCCTGAGGTTTTGGCTTCCCTCCATCAATTTTAGAGCCAAACCCTTCTGTAGATCACTTCAGCTGCGGTGGAAATAATGAGTCCTAAAGGAAACCATACTGTCGACCGTTTTGGGCCAAAAGATAATTACGAAAAGAATTAAGATGTTCCGAACGCTTATAATCCTCTCGTCTTGTCATTACAGCATGGCTGAAAGTCACGGCATCAAAGGAAGCGATATTAATGCTGACTTCAAGGTCAGAACATCAATTCAGGCTGTTCTGCAAAATTCCCAGTGAAGGACAGAGGCGCGGGTGTGTGTCAGGTGAACGGGATCGTGTTCTTAATGAAAGACTTGGAAGACGCACTACAGGGAGAGTGTGCTTTCTTTCTAGGTCATTATTCAAACCCGACGTGAGATCAGTTCACTCTTAAATCTGTGTTCATGTTGAAGTGTCACATAAACCTGTTTCAAGGCCCATTTACAAAAAACAAGAGTTTTTTGGGGGGAAAGTCTCTTCTGCTCACCAAGGCTTCATTTATTTGACCAAAAATGCAGTAAAAATTGTGAAATATTATTACAATTTAAAATAGCTGTTTTCTATGTGAATACCTGTTAAAATGTCATTTATTTCTGTGATCAAAGCTGAATTTTCAGCATCATTACTCCAGTCTTCAATGTCACATGATCCTTCAGAAATCATTCTAATATGCTGATTTGCTGCTCAAGAAACATTTTTTTTATTATTATCAATGTTGAAAACTATGTAAGCCCGTTTCCACCATGGAATACAAAATAAAAAATAAATAAATAAAAAGGTAATTGCAACTTTTTATCTCACAATTCAGACTTTGTTTCTCGCAATTCTGAGAAAAAAAAGTCAAAATTGTGAGATATAAACTCTGTATTGTAAGAAAAAAAAGTCAGAATTGTGAGATAAAAATTTGCAATTACCTTTTTATTTTTTATTCTGACGTGGAAACAAAGAAACTGAATTGCGAGATGTAAACCCAGAATTGTGAGAAATAGTCAGAATTCCAGGTTGACATATTACTATTCAGATTTTTTTTCACAGAATTGCAAGTTTATATCAGAATTGCGAGAAAAAGTCTGAATTGTGAGGTCTGAGCTGTTTCAACTGAAAGAAACTTGCACTGATTGATCTTAAAAAATCTGAGCTGTTTCAACTGAAAGAAACTTGCACTGACTGATCTTAAAACATGTCAGTGCCTTTGTTAAGATGCACATCAGTAATGCTTTTTTCTAAGGCATGTTTATAAAAATTACTTAAATGTCCTAATTGAACTATGGCCTAATAGTCTAAGCCCTGTCTGTGAAACCAGGCCATAAACTCAGAATTGCAAGAAAAAGTCCAAAATGCATGATATAAACTCTGAATTCCAAGAAAAATCCCGAATTGTAAGATATAAACTCAGAATTGCAAGAAAAACTCCAAACTGTGAGATATAAACTCATAATTGTGAGGAAAAAGTCTGAATTGCGAGAAATAAACTCTGAATTCTGAGAAAAACTCCAAAATGTGAGATATAAACTCGGAATTGTGAGGAAAAAGTCTGAATTGCGAGAAATAAACTCTGAATTCTGAGAAAAACTCCAAAATGTGAGATATAAACTCGGAATTGTGAGAAACAGTCAGAACTGCGAGATGTGAAGTCACAATTGCGATGAAAAAAAGTCTAAACTGTAAGATAAAAAGTTTCACAATTGCATTTTTAGTCTTTTTTTTTATTATTCTGTGGTGAAAACAATCTTCCATAGAAAACATTTCTTCATATTTTTTTGTGGAAACTGTGATGAGGAATAGAAAATTCAAAAGATGTATGTACGGTCACTTATGATCAATTGAATGCATCTTTGCTGAATAAATCTATGAATTTCTTTAAAAATATCTTTTAAACAGTAGTGTATAACTGGAAGGTTTTCAGATGTTTACCTGGCTGTGTTTGCATTTACTCAAGCAACATTACAAATTATCACATGGGCTTTGGGTCATTTTCGAGGTTCCCGAGTCAAACAGAAAAAGCGCAAATGGAAGAACCAGTGGTCTGATGCAGAACTTGACCCCTTAAAGGGTTAGTTCACCCAAAAATTCATTTTCAATTCATTTCTGGGTGAACTAACCCTTTAATAAGCACAAAAAGCTGTACATCCCGAGCCTGCGTGCTTTTGTCTGGGATCGAGATCACAGCCGACCCTCAAGTGCAACCGTGATTCGGCAAGCTGGAGGTTCTGGCACGGACTGGCAGCCCAAAGTTAGGCCGGTTTTGAAAGAATGCGGTCTGGGGTTTGAGACCAACTGTCTTTCTTGGCCCGGATGCCATCCGTAATATTCAGCACATTTCATACACGGTTAATTTCAGCTGGACAGCTTCGGTGCCGATGAAAATACATTCGTTCTCTTCGCCTTCGACACTTGGAGCGATCCAGGCCTCCCTCTCGATTCATGGAAAAGTGCACAGGAAGAGAAGGAGAGAAAGATTTCATTTAAAACTGTGGAAAGACACCGTCTAACCTTTCGGTGTTATAAATCACAGGATTGATGAGGGGAATGGCTGCAGCCGAACACAGAAGGCTGAATCTATTGTCCATATACGTTGGCTTCAGGAATATGGAGGCTTGCTTTACAGACGCATGTTATTTGATGACTCAATGGAGCCCAGGAACATTTTTTGCTTTGAGCGAAAGAATTATGACGGGGGAAAACAACCGCATACTCCGATAAAATGCTCTGCCAGGGACTTTTATGAATACCATTAGATCTCCCGCTTGATGAAATCATGCATTTTCTCAAGGTAACATCCTAATTAGGCCGAATGGAGAGTACATAACTGTCAATTATGTTTTTTAATTGAGCGCGCCTCGTTTATGCTATATCTAAATCTGCTCCAATAATATTTGTTTGCTCTGCATTGAATTTGCATGAATTAAAATCATCAAATGCAGTTCTAGAAGAGAACAAGAAAAGAAAATCTGGTTTTTGATCACATTTAAAATGACGGACAGGCAAAATAAATAACGTTGGTATCATTGGTTGATTTTTCTCGCATGATTTACAGTAACATTTTTTCTTTATTCAGGAAAGCTATTGTTGTTGCGCAAAAAAATTGTATAGGCCCCTGCAAACAAGATGATGTCATTAATATTTTAAAACAAAGACAAAGTTTAAATTTAAAGAATTATATCTGCATTCATTTATTTATGAGACACTCTGTTTATTTATTTATTAGGCATTCACTGCATTATTTGTTTGTTTATTTATTAGGCATTCACTTTATTTGTTTGTTTTTTAACATTACCTGCATTTATGTATTTATTTACTTATTTCACATTCAATTTATTTATTTTGCATTCAGTTTAATTGTTTGTTTATTGCCTGCTTTTAACATTCGCTGCATTTATTTATTAGGCTTCCACTGCATTATTTATTTATTAGGTAATCAGTACATTTATTTATTTGGCATTACATTTATTTATTTCGCAGTCTATTTGTTTGTTTGTTTGCTTTGTTTTCTTGCTTTTAACATTTACTGCATTTATTTATTTATTGGACATTCAGTGTATTTATTTATTAGGCATTCATTGCATTATTTATTTATTTGTTTGTTTGTTTATAACATTCACGGCATTTATTTATTTGTTTATTTATTTATTAGGCATTCACTTTATTTATTTTTGTTGTTTTTTACATTAACTGCATTTATTTACTTATTTACTTATTTCGCATTCAATTTATTTATTTCGCATTCAATGTATTTATTTAATTGTTTGTTTATTTGCTTGCTTTTAACATTCCCTGCATTTATTTATTAGGCTTTCGCTCCATTATTTATTTATTAGGCTTTCAGTGCATTTATGTATGTATTTATTTATTTGGCATTCACTTTATTAATCAATTAATTAATTTATATGGCTTTCAATTTATTTATTTTGCATTCTATTTATTTGTTTGTTTGCTTGCTTTTAGCATTCACTGCATTTATTTATTAAGCTTTCACTGCATTATTTATTTATTCAGTGCATTTATTTATTTATTTGGCATTCACTTTATTCATTCATTCATTCAGTTGGCATTCACTTTATTATATATATATTTAATTCATATATTAAATTATTTATTTATTTATTTTTAACCAAAAGAAGTTATAGAAGAGATCAAGAAAAAAAAGTGGTTTTGATAAAGTTTAATTAATTAATTTATATGTATTTTCTGACCAGTAGGTGGCGCTATCATCCGTCTCTGCTCGGCCCCAAAATAGACCTGATTAAATGAAGAGGTGCATGTCCTCGGGATCATCATTTCTGCCGATGATAGAAATCTTTCACAGTCGTTCTGAAGGTTTGTTTTGCCCCAGAGACTGAAGGAGGTTTCAATCTCTCATCCGCTGTTAGGAAGCTAAAAGCATTTTTTTCTCATTTTGGAAGGCATATTTATTGGTCATAAATTTGTACAGGCACATGCGAACAAGATAGCATCAATATGAAAGTTTAAATAACATTAGCGTTCACAGTTGAGGAGAACTTTGCATGAAAATGCTTCATCTTCAGGAGATGCACTAAATTAATGACTCACTTGAACTTCACTGACTCGTGAACAGACTCTACAGGAAACCTGCCCTCGTCTCACTCCAAACGCATTTGCACCCGTATCCACTTTCAGACTTTTAAAACGTCCACTTGAGACGTCTCGTGACACGTCCATTCCTCTGTTACTCCAAACCCCAGGCCTCTGCCAAATAACCTGCACTACACAAGCTGAAGGCATCTTATTTCTCGGAGTGGTTGCTGTGGTTTTGGAGGTGCTTTATTATCTATAATGAATAACACATTTCAACAATTAGGCTCTGCTTAAAAACATGATGTGGGTGGCGAGTCTCTGGGCATGCACTTGTTAACTGTCAAACACACTTTATTCCCAACCAGAGCGTCATTGTGGGAATGTTTCTACATTTTGAAACAAAAGCTTATTTGTCTACAACTTGGCATCAGAGGAAAGAAAATATAATAAAAGAGAAATTAATTAAGGCAAGCAATTTCTTTGAATAAAAACAAAGTGACTCAATAGTTTACCTAAAAATGAATATTTGCTGAAAAAGTGAGGACACTCTCAGTCAATCCAAGATTAGGATGAGTTTGTTTCTTCATCAGGTTTGGAGAAATGTAGCATTGCATCAGTGTCTCAGCAATGGATGCTCTGCAGTGAATGGGTGCCGTCAGAATGAGAGTCCAAACAGCTGATAAAAACATCACAATAATCCACAAGTAATCCACACCACTCCAGTCCATCAGTTAACATCTGGAGAAGACAAAAGCTGAAACAAATCCAGCATTAAGACGTTTTTTACTCAAATACGAGTCCATAATCCATAATAACTCTTCCTCCGGTGAAAAAGGGGTCTGGTCTGAATCAGGAGAGAAATCTGCACAGATCAAGCACTGTTTAAACAGTCCAAAACAGCTCTAAACAAATATGTGTGTGGATTATGATGTGAGAGACAACAGGAGATGGACTTTTTCACTGGAGGAAGTGTTATTATGGATTTTGGACTCATATTTTAGCCGGAAACAATGGTTTGAAATTAAACCATCTTGATGGATTTGTTTCAGCTTTTGTCTTCTCCAGATGTTAATTGATGGACTGGAGTGGTGTGGATTACTTGTGGATTATTGTGATGTTTTTATCAGCTGTTTGGACTCTCATTCTGACGGCACCCATTCACTACAGAGCATCCATTGCTGAGACACTGATGCAATGCTACATTTCTCCAAACCTGATGAAGAAACAAACTCATCAACATGTTGGATGGCCTGAGGGTGAGGACATTTTCAATTTTGGATGAACTGTCCCTTTAGAGCATCTCCTTGCATCTCAAATCGATCTTCATTTGCTATTATTGCCGTAACCTTTTTTGCATGAACCAGCATTAAATTATTGCATTAACTATTGGCAAGATTCACAAAAGACTGCAGTATCTACAACAGTAGCTTAAAACAACGAAACAAATAGTTGGTAGATTAGGTTAGGCTAGTTTCATTGGTCAAAGTTAAAACAAATCTAATATCTAATATCAGATCAAGTAAAAATAGTCGCATAAATCACATTTTCACTCTTTACAGTCTACATTTTTCTGTTTCATAAGACATTTCTTCCAGCGAACAAAACCATATTCCTTATGTTTTACTATCCATTTCCACTTCTGGAGGAAACTGAAAAATTGCATTTCACAGTTTCACTCACTCGCGTTTGAAGACCTGCAGCAATGTCAAACAATCCCTCAATAATCAGACGAGTTCACCTTGATTGCACATATAAAACTAAACATCTGCTGGCCTGAGGACATTATTCATCTGAGACAAATCCATTCCAGGCATTAATGTCGCTTTAATATGTGAAATGTGACAAAGCATAAATGTCAAACACAGACATTCCTGAATACAGGTTATAGAGTATGTACTGTCATCAGACATGATGAAGAGCCCATGAAATCTAAAATACAGATGTCTGGAGCTTTGAGCTCATCTGCATGCTAGTGGGCAGTGGATGGAGAGATGGATGGATGGATGGATGGATGGAGAGATGGATGAAGAGATGGATGAATGAATGGATGGATGGATGGATGGA
>NW_015542367.1:348876-359877 GCF_001515605.1 Sinocyclocheilus anshuiensis | reverse complement strand
GATAGATAGATAGATAGATAGATAGATAGATAGATAGATAGATAGATAGATAGATAGATAGATAGATAGATAAAGCAGTGAATGCCTAATAAATAAAGTAATTAATAAACACCTTGAATACCAAATCAATAAATCAATAAATGAATAATGCAGTGACTGCCTAATTAATATATAAATAAAGTGACTGCCAAATAAATAAATAAATACATACAAACATACAGTGAATGCTTAAAACATAAATAAATAAAATGAACAGATAAATTCTTTAAATTTATACTTCTTTAATAACAATGTTTATTATTTGGGTAAATCCCACGAAGAATTATAATTATTTTAATTAATTATTATTATTTTTTAAATTGTTTTATTTTTTATTTTATTTTATTATTTTTGCATAAAAAAAAACAGGCTTATTTTGTAGGTTCATACATTTTTTTAGTTGCATTTATTAGAAAATTATTATTGTAATTGAAAAATAAAACCTAAATTACTATAAAACTATCATGAAAATCTTCTTGTTAATTATGAAAATAATACCAAAAGACATAAGGCAAAAAAATGCTTAAGTAGGCTTAATTTTCTTTATGAAATAAATAAATAAATAAATACATACATACATTTTTCTTTTAATTTTGAGAAAAGTGAAATATGATTTGGACTTGTTTTTATTTATTTTGTATTACACAAACATTCATTATAAAATGTCAGCAGAACTAGTTTAGGACAGAAAAAAACAAACTGTTGATGAATGCATCTGATAACCAGCACATCTTCATTCTGTATTTAGAGTTTGTCCTGGAAATCATTGCTTCTTTCCATGCCGTTCTGTCCAAAACAGACAGAAAAATTAGCGTTTGTGTGAGAGAAGAAACCCATTCAGAGCAATGACTGGTTAAATTATGCAGTTTTGTGTCACTGGTTAATAGTGATCTGTGAGTTTAGATTTATGTCTATTTGTGGGCGCTGAATCCTGTTATTTCATTTCTCTTATTCAACTAAATTGTTGAAATGTGTATGTAAATGACAATAATTACATTAGATCCCCTCAATCCACAACATCATGACATTTGCAGTGTGTTGAACGAGCACAGGTGTTCGGTCCAGCCAACACCAGTTCAAACTAATTACATCGCCGTTCTGGCTCCAGGCATTGATTCATCGTGGGCAGTGTGTAATGCATACCGAAATCCTTAAATACTGAGCTCTAGACAGATTGCTAGACAAACATGCATGCATTTTATAATGAGATTTCAATTCTAAAAGTGCCATTTCTGTGCTAATAATACAACCAACTTATTTTTAAACAAATATATCATATTTGATACACAAATTTCACACGATCTACTCCATGCCTTCTGTCTCTGATTGATAGTTTGGACTCTTTTAGTCTAATTGTACAATCGTCCAGCTTCAGCTCGAGCTTCACGTGTCCAATCTTGACTGATTTTGATCAACTGCAGTAATATCTCCAGATGAACACTTACTGGACTGAAGCAGCTCAGCTTTACTTGATTCTCCATCAATCATGTTTTAGAGTCTCAAATCTGATCCTCAGGATCTTTTGAGGAGCGTTTGTTTCCAGAAGCTTTACTTTCACAGTTCCTCAGCGGAGGAATGATCTTCACAAGCCTCCAGAACATCTCACATCTTCTGAGGAGCCTTTATTTCTTCAGCTCTCAATCACTGCATTATATGTTTGGAGCATTTCAATCTCATCTTACTGAGAAAGATTACTGGAGATATAGAGCGACCACTGATATTTATAGCATTTTATGTCAGTATCTGCTCTACTGTTATAAAGATCTCATTGATTTACAGCACAAGCATCAGAATTTCATCAGAGAAATATCAGCATCTGCAGCATATTTTTGCGTCTCTGAATAAAATTGAGCGTATTTTTCCTCCATATTCTCTCTATATCATATTACAGAGCTAACAAAAACAAAACATTTTTGTAACGTTCTCATTACATTATGAAAACATTATTATTATTAACAGTTTTTAAACGTTTCTAGATTATACGAACATTCTATTTTATCGTTTAGCAAACTTTAACGATATGTTTGAATGTTCTATAAACCGTCTTAGACGAACGTCAAACTAAAATGTTTAAAAAAAAAATATTCCATGTATAAATAATGTTTCTGTGCTAGCGTTTTGAGAATGTTATTAAAGGAAAACACATTGAAAACAGTTATTTCTATTTAAATTCTATTTATTTTTATTTAAATTCTTATAATATTTCACTCAAATACATGCAGCCTTGGTGAGCGGAAGAGACTTCTTTCAAAAACATAAAAAATCTTGAAATAAGGTTCAATAAATTGTTCCATTTCAGAAAATTTTTTTTTTTTCCTTACTGTTATTTCATATATCAGGCTTTATGTGATTAAACCAACACACCAGAATCTGTTTGAATGCTGAATCAGTGACACACATCACTCTGAAATGTGACTGGCTGCAGCTTGGTGTGAGAAAGCGGCATTAATCAGGCGTCGGTGTCTCTCGCTCTGCTCTCCAGTGCTTTTGGAGAGGGTTTGTTGGCACTGGCTGTTTTTCCAGCTCTGCAGTCATTTGTATTCACTCTCTCTGTGTGTCCTTTAAGTCTGGCTGCCTGTTCTGGCCCCTTTATAGTGTGTTGCCTCCTTTATCAATTCGTTCTTGTTCCTCCTGCCCCGAGGGTCTTTTCCCTCAGTGCGTCGGGCATCTTTTGAAGTTGACCCGTGTTGCGCTGGGGGCCGGCGAGAGTGTGTGAAGAATGGTGTGTAAGATGTTGTGTGGAAGCCAGCGGAATGAGACTCAGACTCAAAACGCACAAACCTCAAAACACCAAATTGGCTGTTTATTGAAGACGGATGAACAGAGAGGAGAGGCTCTTGTAAAAAAGCCCACAAATAAAGAACAAAAGGAGAGTTTCTGCAGCGAACTGAACCACACGAGTTTTACATGTCCTCAAAAGCCGTGCACAGCTTCTCATGCTTACTAGTTGCCTCGCTAGTGTGTATTGTGTACATGCAAATGTAACATCAGTGATCTGTGCTGTTTTTTGGCAGGTCTGGACGGTGTGCGAGTGGAGAAGCGTCCATGTCGAGATGAAGCAGGTGAGTAATTAAAACATGCATCTCTGTCACCAGATTCATGTGGCCATGAACAGAGCAAAAGCCTCTGGATGACACTTGATTGGTCGCAGAGCAAGTATATGTAAACACTTTGTAATGATTTGTGGGCGGGTGCCATAGCGTTGCTAAGTGGTTGCCAGGGTGTTGCTATGTGGTTACTATGGGGTTGTAGGTGGTTACTAGGTGTTTTGTTACTGTCTCAAGTCTCTGTGATATATACTGTTCAAAAGTTTGGAGTCAGTAAGTTATTTGTTTTGGAAAAAAAATGATGCTTTTATTCAGCAAGGACGCGTTAAAGTGATCAAAAGTGACAGTAAAGACATTTATAATGTCACAGAAGATTCTATTTCAAATAAATGCTGCTCTTTTGAACCTTCTGTTCATCTGTGAATCCTGAAAAATCAAATGTAGCACCGTTTCCACAAAAATATTCAGCAGCACAACTGTTTTCAACATTGATAATAATCAGAAATGTTTCTTGAGCAGCAAATCAGGATCAGGGTTATTATAGAAAACCATAAAAATTAAAAATAAAACTTAATACAAATAAAGCTTAAAAATTTAAAGAAAAATATTTTAAACTGAAATAAAAATTAATATACAGCCATGTAAAAAAAAAAATAAGTTATACAAGTTGTAGGAACAGTGTTTTGAAATGCTTCTAAAACATTGAAAAGTCCACAACTGTTTTCAACATTGATAATAATCAGAAATGTTTCTTGAGCAGCAAATCAGCATCAGGGTTATTATAGAAAACCATAAAAATTAAAAATAAAAGTTAATACAAATAAAGCTTAAAAATGTAAAGAAAAATATTTTAAACTGAAATAAAAATTAATATACAGCCATGTAAAAAAAAATAAGTTATACAAATGTTGTAGGAACAGTGTTTTGAAATGCTTCTAAAACATTGAAAAGTCTATTTTTTGTTGTTGTGATTATAACATTATTTAAACGTTATAAAAACATTTCTACTTATGTTAGTTCTACTAACTTTATTTTCACCCAAAATAAAATGTTATTTGGACGTGTGTTATTAATATTCTTAAAATGTCTGTTTTTTTTTACAACATACTACAAATTGTATTCTTATGAATTTTATGAATTTTTCTGATTTTATGAGAATATTGCTCTAAGAACGTTTTCTCTCAACATTATGAGAATGTATATCAAATGGTAATGAAGTTATAAGAAAGTTCCATGAGCATTACTGTAAGAACGTTTTATCCTAACATTTATCAAACTTACATTTTACTGGGTATATGTAAATATATATATATATATAAAATGTAAAAAAATAAACAAATTCAAAATATTAATAAAAAATATAATAGTTTCTCATATAGTAGTATCTCAGTGATACTGATCAGCATATTAGAATGATTTCTGAAGGATCACGTGACACTGAAGACTGGAGTAATGATGCTGAAAATACAGCTTTGATCACAGAAATAAATTAGAGTTGAACAGATATTCACACAGAAAACAGCTATTTTAAATTGTAATAATATTTCACATTTTTACTGTATTTTTGATCAAATAAATACAGCCTTGGTGAGCAGAAGAGACTTCTTTCGAAAACATTAAAATAATCTTACTGACCCCAAACCTTTGAGGGTAGATCCAGTACAAATGCTGCAGGATCACTAGTAATAGTGATATTTACTTCAGCAAATGTCCAGATCTTTACCTTTTCTGATATCATATGTTATGATGTTGCGACTGCGGGTTTTCACTGGCTTCGATCTTGCACTAGTCAGCAGACAGAAGCTGGATCGGCTCTGAGACGTGATGAAGGGGATGGAAAGCTTCTCCCTGCACTCCACAGGTACATGCACAGATGAAAGGAGGGAAACTATTTAAAAACACTCTAAAATTCATTAGCAGCCACTCAAGGAGCTCAGCGGAGCGAGAGCGCACAAGAGCACCTGAAGTGCTTCACCTCATGCTGCAATAATAAGACATGAGAGACATTAGGAGCTCCAGGACACAACGACATGTTTTCTGACCACCAAATCATGTGGAATAGAGAAAAGCAAATTCCTATTGATTATAACTCGGGCCGTCGTAATGAAACACACATTACTGCCATGACAACAGATGAACAAATAGCTGGAAAAAGTGGGCTCTGAATTTACTGCCACTCATGTGGCCTGTCAGAGCTTTTTCATTATCTAATGGAAGATTTGGTCAGGCAAATGCTCTGTTTTTTCTCTTTCTTTTCCTTTTCCTTCTTTGTGATCTGATGAAGGGAGCGTTAGTGTGTTGATCCTGAGTCCTTCTAGTTAAACTGCAAACAAAAAAAAACTTTCTTACTGTGTATATATCGCAACATTCTTAAATCAAGATACATTTACTGGATATTAAGATATTAAGTCTCGCTTTTTAAAGAATGTATCAAAATTAAGTGAGTTTATGCTTAAAACAAGGCAAGGCAAGTTTATTTATATAGCACATTTCATACACAATGGTAATTCAAAGTGCTTAATATAAAAGAAAAGAAAATAATAATAATAAAAATAATCACAACAATAAAACAAGGAATTTAAAAACTTTGAAAATTATTTAAAAATTGATTTAAGAGGTTTAAAATTTATTTAAAACAGTTAAGAATAGAAAATGGTTATACATAAAATATAGTGCAATCAGTTTGGACATTGCACAGTGCTCATTCAATAAATGCACAGCTAAACAGTTTTGAGTCTGGATTTAAATGTGGCTAATGTTTTAGCACATCTGATTCCTCTTCTGGAAGATGATTCCAACTGCGGGCGGCATAATAACTAAAAGCAGACTCCCCTTGTTTTGTGTGAACCCTTGGTATTTCTAAGAAGTTGGCGGTGAGTGTTTCAGGCCTCAGACAAACTTGATGCAGTTACAGACGTGCACTAGTGACTGATGAGGAGTTCAGTGCTTTACAATTAGTGCTTAATGGGTCTAATTTTAAGGGAATTTGTTAAATTAATGTGCCACATTTATGACTGTCGAGCTTCATTGTGATAAAGGACAAGAGTGTAAGTTAGAGATGTATGGATGGAAAACACCTTTTTTGTTTTAGAGGGTAGAACAAAAATTAGAAAAGAATCATTACATTTTGAGTGATGACTTTACCAAGCCTTGTCTAATGAGTTATTTAGATGTTATGTAATCTGAAAATGGGCAGCACAAAGAGAGATTTGAAAGCTATGTGGTTACAGTATGTGTTGCCGTATGATGAAATACAAATTAAAAATGAAATAAAATAAATGTTAATAAAATGAAATAAATTACAATATAAAACACTTTTTATTTCAGCTAGCTGGCAAAGCAGCATTTCCTAATTTTAATTTATTTGATGTTAATGTATTAGGTTTGAAAGCTATATGGTTGCTTGTGTTTTGCTATAGATGTGTGTATATTGTTTGTTTACATCAGGGTTATTGTAAACTAAAACAAAAAAACATTACTTGAAATAAAATAAATGTTAACTAAATTTAAATAATAATATAAATAAATAAAATGAAATAATAAAATAAAAATGAAATAAAGTAAAATAAAATAATAAATAATAAATAAAAATAATATAAAACCTTTTTTTTCAGCTAACTGACAAAGCAAATTTTGAACAACTGAAATACAATAAAATTAAATATTAAATTAAATTAAATAGAAGTAAAAGAAAAAATCAAATATACTGTTTTCAGCTAGTTGCCAAAGTAACATTTGAACAATTGAAATACAACAAAATAAAATAAACAAATAAATAATGTGAAATAGAAATCAAATAAAATGGAAGAGTAAAAAAGGCACTGTTTTTTCAGCTAGTTGCCAAAGTAGCGTTTCCCAATTTTATTTAAACTTGAGATAATAAAATAACTAAAACTAAAAAATTTATAACAGCTATATATATATATATATAATAAAAACAAAAGGAAAAATAATAAAACTTTAACTGTAATTAAAATGAAAACAAAATATAAAAAAAAAATACTTCAAACTATTAATTAAAACTATAGCAGTGTCTTGGTGATAATAAAATAACACTGGTTTACATATGAACTGTTTGACAGCTGGTTTCAATTCATGCAGTTTCAGTCAAAGAGCATCTACAGGATTATTTGGGGATTTCTGTCGGTAATTCATCTTAAATAGAATTGACCCACATATTTGTTATTAAGGTCACGGTTAAACACTAATCACTATTCCAGATCTCTTTCCCTACGCTTTCCTTGAAAGCCTCAAGACATTTAGATTTCATTGATGGCATTTCATAGGATTTGGAAAAACAGGCCATCGGCTGAAAGAAACCTGAAAACCCTTCAAAATTTGATTTCTATAAATTCAGAAATCCGTTCGTCCGTGCCAGCCACAAATATGAGCACAAGTCAGGGTGGAAAGTTTCATGTATATTTGAGTTTGATGCCTTGATATGATTATGCACTTGATAAGGGTCTTTGAGATGTAGTTGCTCTATGAAAAAGTCAAGCTAATAAATGTTGTAATCTGCTGAAATCTCACCGATGCCAGCAGCTTCAGCGGGTTTAGTCTCACTTGATTCTGCTTTTATCTCACATTAGCTCTTGAAGGCCGTGTGGTGAAGAGCTCTCATTATTTCCCGAAGGATGAAATCAAAACCGCAGACTCCCTGAATAATCACCAGGGCACTGCAGTCTCGTCACCTCACCGCTGTGACATCTGTGACCTTCTGAACCGTTGACCTCTCAGAGGTCAGTCACAAATAAGGGTATGTGGCACGAAAACACAATCATTTTAGAAACGTCCTGTCACTTTGCTTTGTTTTGTTTTGAAGGCAGTGCTGGCTGATGCCAAGTTACCACAGTTCACTGTTTTAACAATAACTTATTAACTAGATCCATTCTTCTCAGCCATTGTTAACAGTTTTTATTGATTTGCTATATTTAAGATTAAACCAAGATGATATCAGGCTATTTGTTTCCCCCCATTTATTGTAGTTTTTAGCTTTCTTTATTTACTATGATGGGTTTGTGAACATTGCTTTGTTTAAAACTGAACAAACATAATATTACTTTCTTCTTATTATTTTTTTTAATAATATGATATTATATAAATTATAATATTGTTTAAAAAATTGTTAAATACACACACACACTCTATTATTATAAGTTGATAATTATTTGTGTGTGTGTGTGTGTGTGTTTTAAATGTATATAAATATTATATATTATAATATTAGTTAATTATATAAATAATGTTTCGATTATTATTATAAATTCATATATTAAATAACATTTACAATTAAAAATACCCTACTACAAAATACTGGACTTTTATTTTTTAAATGAAATATATGTTAAAACTAAATATAATGAAGTATTACAATAAACATTATATAATGTTCTAGATACTTTTTGTGTAATATAAAATAGAAAAATTAAATTGATATTCTTTGAGGATATATATTTTTCTGTTGCTGAAATGCTTTGTTATTTTTTTATTTATTATTTATTTATTTGCTGTTTTGACGTCATTCAACAAAGTCAGACTCTCTCAATTCATTTTCAGCTCACTGTGCTTTATTAGTTTTATTGTACATTTGTATTGTCAAAGCATTTGCAAGTCAAATA
The DNA here is from genome assembly GCF_001515605.1 of Sinocyclocheilus anshuiensis. NCBI lineage: Eukaryota > Metazoa > Chordata > Actinopteri > Cypriniformes > Cyprinidae > Sinocyclocheilus > Sinocyclocheilus anshuiensis. Next base: position 351,173 of record NW_015542367.1, on the reverse strand, counting down.
AAAATAGCATGAATAAATAATGTGAATAAATAAAACATCACCAGTACAAGAAAATATTCAAATAAAGTAATAAATTAATTCTGTCTGTGTGAATCAGTTCTCTGTTCTCATCCGTTTCTCATCCACCGCTCCATATGACAGGCTTTTGGGTAAGATTCACGTGTTACGTAAAACCCTCGTCATAACTCGCTTCTCTCCATCTGCGCTGAATTTGTGCTGATGAGAGCGGCCAAGATCAGCTGGCTGTTTGATGAACCGCTCACATTGGTGCTTCATTTGCCCGAATGATCTAATTGCAGCATTAACATTGCTTTGTGCACATAAAGGTTTATGCTTCACTGTTATAATGTGTGTTAACATCGTTGAGCTGTTTAGTCCCAGAAGTGTAGTGTTGGTTTAGTCATGTTCAGTATTGTTACAACTTGTATCTGCATTTACTTTACAAAATCTATTAAACCAACTTACAAAATGGTTTAGGGTGTTACAACCAGGGTTATTTTAGTATCATTGATACTGTTATAGTTTTTATTAATATTTTATCATTAAAGTTTTTATTTGTATATTTTGTGTTCATTTTTAATTTTAGCTAAAGTTTTAGTAATTTTGCTGTGTTTTTGTCATTTATCATTTTTTTTATGTTTTTTAAATATGTCTATATAGTTGTAATGTAATGTAAATTAGAAATTTTGCCTTGGTGTCTAGCTGATTTAATTTTATTTGATTTCATTTCATTTCATTTCATTTCATTTCATTTTATTTTATTTTATTTTTTTATTTTATTTTATTTTGTTAACGGTTATTTTATTTCAAGTAAAAAAAAAAAGGTTTTTGGTTTTAGTTCTAAATAAGTATGATAACCCTGGTTACAAAAATATTAAAAAGGTTTTAAGTCTAAAGTATAATTTCACAAATGCTGTGGATTTGTATGATTGTGATTTTGGGAACAAAATTAGTTCTGTTGGCATGATTGCAGTAATTAATTTATCTTTACATAAGCCTTCATAACAGATAAATGAATGGCATTAATCAAAGTAAATTGCTGTTTTAAATGAAAGGTCATTTAGACAATTATCTATTCAATTTTTTTTAAATATGATATCTGAGATTTCAATTGAAGGTTTGAGGCTTGGGCTAAAATGTGTGGTCTTTAATAACAAGCCTAAGAATATGATTCATGTTACGAAGGGCTCATGAATAATTCAAACATTTATTTCACAGGAAACAAACTGTAAAACATATTCCTCTCAATGCGTTCTGCTCCGCCATATATTCCTCGTATATATCTCCACAATGCTGATGGACAGCGTTATGAAATAAACTAATTAAATCTGGAAAATGAATTGTGCCGATATTTCATTTCCCGCATCATTACGGAGTGGAGTTAAACAATTTTTGCCATCAAAGTATTAAAGGCATAAATCAGCGGTCAAATAAAAGCGTGTGCTGGAGAGTTATTGTTTGAATGGAACTACAAAATCATTATAATCAAATTTATGACCCACGGTCACAGAGCCCATGAGACGCTCACACTCGCCTCGCTACCTAATGATGTCTTCAGACTAAACTGATAAACCCTGTTCATCTTTACCAGTCCATCAGCATTAACCTTCACAAGTGTCCAGCGTGTATGTTGATCGTTGGTGCATTACTTTGGGGAATAGATCTAAAAACACATGCAGATAAATGACAGATGCATGCCTCGTTTGAACATGCAAAATGCAGTATAGCATTTTCGGTGACGCTTTACAATAAGGTTCATTAGTTAACAACTTTAGGTAACATGAACTAAGCATGAACAACACTTCTGCAGCATTTATTAATCTTAGTAAATGTTAATTTCAACATTTACTAATGCATTATTAAAATCAAAAGTTGTGCTTGTTAACATTAGTTAATGCACTGTGAATTAACATGAACTAACAGTGAACAACTGTATTTTAATTAACTAACATTAAAAAAGATGAATAAATACTGTAATAAATGTATTGTTCATTGTTTGTTCGTGTTAATTAACTAGCATTAACTAATGGAACCTTATTGTAAAGTGTTACCGCATTTTCTGTCAAACATTCTTTCATGTTAAGGCAAAACTCTAAATTCTAATTGATATCACCATCTTTCTCCAGTTGATTGATAACATTCAAGTCCCCATTAAATCAAAATTAATTTTTTTTGGGTGTTAGTATCAATATGTTAGTCTTAAGGTTATCTATAAGGCAGTGTGCTCCAAAACAGTGACAAAATTCGCATTTAGAAGATATAAGCATTCAAAGCTTGCAGTTCGTCACTTCCGCCAA
>NW_015542367.1:339433-348400 GCF_001515605.1 Sinocyclocheilus anshuiensis | reverse complement strand
GCTGCTTGATATGTCCCGCCCTGTCTTCCTGTTTCAGTTAAAATGACGTCAACACAGAGTAACGCTGCGTGTCTCTAAGCAATTCAGGGGAACTTTAACAATTGTAAACATTTGTTTTACAAGTTTTCTGAAATGTTATGTTTAAATATGCAAACAAGGCATTATCTAATTACAGTTTTTGCCTATCGCTTGAACACTTTTTGCAAAACTTTGGCTCATTGTGTCAAAACTTTACACACAAGCACACAAGACACAACACTGGGAAATAAACCATTCACATCTATGTCGAATTGAAACTCTGCTATCAAAACCTAACAATCCTTTGTCAAAATGTCACTCTGATGACAAAATGATACACACTTGCATCATATGAATACACTTTCAGATTAGCAGCAACACACTAGTGTACTTTATATAAAACACTGCAGTCTTTAATTTTCACTGTTTTTATTCAGTTCATCAGTTAGCATTCTGTGAAGCTCAATGCAACACTTACAGTTTTTGTTCTGTTTTTTTCCAACAAAGGTTTTCACAACAACCAAAAATGAAAGTACTGAAAGGTTACAAATGACATCAACTCAATACTGCACATCACAGTACTATACTTTACAGTACAGTAAATGCAGTAATAATACACAATACACTACTGTAATAAATACAGAAAAACAGGCCAATTGTGCACACACTCACTCACTCACTCACTCACTCACTCACTCACTCACTCACTCACTCACTCACTCACACACACACACAGCACTCTCTCTCACCATCTTTCTGATGACCATCAACAGCCACTCATCAGCTCATCAATCAGCCCTGCATTAAAGCATTAATGTTGAGTTTTATTATTGTTGTGAGCTGTACTCTATTCACACATTGGATTATTTTATTTATTACAGTTTTTGACTCCTGAAAAGTGAAAAGGTAATACAAATTGTATTTGACTGTTCTGATTTACAGCAGTGAATAAATGCCATTAAAAGATAATAAGGTATTACTGTTTATTGCTGATTTTAAAGCTTACTGAACTTTAAATGATTTGAATATCTACAGTTCTACATATAAATACACAACATAAGATTGGCCCCTCTGTATTAATTGGGGCCCCTCTTGTGCCCCCAGCTGAAAAAATCCTAGAATCGCCCATGTGTCCATATTATAATATAGTGTATATTGATTTGCTCATCAGTCGATTGTGTTTTACAGTTTTTGCCTATTGCTTGAACACTTTTTGCAAAACTTCGGCTCATTGTGTCAAAACTTTACACACAAGCACACAAGACACAACACTGGGAAATAAACCATTCACATCTATGTCGAATTGAAACTCTGCTATCAAAACCTAACAATCCTTTGTCAAAATGTCACTCTGATGACAAAATGATTGCATCATACATCATATGAATACACTTTCAGATTAGCAGCAACACACTAGTGTACTTTATATAAAACACTTTAATTTTCTGAAGCTCAATGCAACACTTACAGTTTTTGTTCTGTTTTTTTCCAACAAAGGTTTTCACAACAACCAAAAATGAAAGTACTGAAAGGTTACAAATGACATCAACTCAATACTGCACATCACAGTACTATACTTTACAGTACAGTACAGTACAGTAAATGCAGTAATGCAAAAATAATACAAAAATAAAACACAAAATACACTACAGTAAATACTGAAAAACAGGCCAATTGTGCGTGGGTGGGATTACAGATCCTGCCGTCTGTTTGGGTCTGGCCACAGGATTCCACCAACGTTGCTCTAATATCATCTGAAATATTGTTCCGTGCATAGCCTCTTCGACCATGTCCTACTCCTCTCTCTCTTTGTCTTTGTCCTCCTCTGCCTCTGCCTCTTGCTCTCCCTGCCTCCATGCTTGCAAAGTTCTCAAAATGGCTCAACTGAGGCCTATTTGTGGTTGGCTGATTGGTGATCAGTTTTGTAAGTAAGTGTTTTCAGGTGTGTGTCTAAGTGTTTTCAATCACCCAATGTGTTTTGTATTTTGAATAGATGTGTTTTCCCAATGGTACCCATGAGATTTCATTTATGAACGAAGTGTCTTATGTATGAAATAGTGTGTAGTGTGCAGGAGCAAGTGTGTTGCAGAATTGCAACTGAAGTGCAAAGCAGCGCTTTTGTTTAAGGTATGGTTACACTGTGTTTAAGGTATAGTAACAAAAGCTTCAAGTTTTGTTACTTTGGTCTAAGCATGTGTCTATAGTGTTCAAGCAATAGGCAAAAACTGTAAACACGCAGACATTTGCAGGAATGTGCAGAACAGAAATCTCAACATTGGTTCAAAATTCTTGTTTGATTTTGTTGTCATATTAGAGTCAAAGGTTTTTATAGAGGGGATTTTGGATTTCTCTTTTTATCACTTTATAAATCAGAAAATGCTGTCAACAGACAGAAGAAACAAAATTTCACCTTGTTTAGGAATAAAATGTTGTATAAATCCAGGCGAGTGATAAATGAACAAACCCTTCTGTAAAAATCTTCAGAATATAGATAGGAATAAAACTCTAAATGTTGGTGCATGTAAGTGCTGCTGAAGTGGAGGAACAAACTCATTTTGAGAAAATGGCCTTTAAAGATACATATTGCAATTGAAATATACAGACGGAAACAGAGAAATTGCCATAATAAACCTATAAAGATGAATGATATATGAACAAAGCCTTCTGTAAAAAATCTTCAGAATATAGATAGGAATAAAACTCTAAATGTTGGTGCATGTAAGTGCTGCTGAAGTGGAGATAAAAACCTCATTTTAGAAAATGGCCTTTAAAGATGCATATTGTAAGTGAAATCTGCAGACCAAATCGATAAAGTGCAATAATAAACTCAAGGTGAATGATTATGAACAAACCCTTCTGTAAAAATCTTCAGAATATATATATAGGAATAAAACTCTAAATTTTGGTGCATGTAAGTGCTGCTGAAGTGGAGATAAAAACTCATTTTAGAAAATGGCCTTTATTGTAATTGAAATCTACAGATGCAAGTAGATAAAGTGTAATAAAATAAATGCTTAAAGTGTGTATTTTGGATGTTTTCTTTCCACTAGTATGAAACGGCACGTTATGAAATAATGTCCAAAATCTCAAAATTGACTATTGCATGAAAATGAAATGTTGTACAGACATTAGATTATGTGTCCTTTATTAACTTAAATTAATACAGTGCAATCATTAAGATGCTGCAATGTATTTCTGTATACATATGTGTCTTTTTATTTCTATGTACATTTTATTACTATGAATTGTTTAATCACTTTTATGTAAAACACTTTAAATGATCGTTGTGCTAATTGCTTTGCCTACTTTAATAGCTTTAGTGTGTAATGCATAATAACTTTAATAAATCATGAATTTATTTTTCTTGGAATACCAGACATTTTCATGTCCCCATTATTACATTTTAATGAGCTTCAATAAAATCAGTTCTACCTCATTTTGCTTTTGTTCAAATTAATATGCATGCTTACTGTGCAGTTTTTCTTCATGCTTTTCTGACTAAATGATTCCAGCGGGAGCATTTCTTTTAGTCTTTATCAGTATCTGTTGTTCACATTTATACAGGCCTAGTCAAATTGAACTCACAGCGATTCATTTTTCAATGGTAACCTTTTCAATTGAAATGAGAAAATGTAAAAAAGCTATTTTCTTGAAAGTGTGGCATATATGGAGCATGAACCAAATGGTCTTTTATTCATGTCATGAAAACTGTTGAGAACGTATTTAGACAATTCAGAGCTTACATTCATATAATCCATTAATAAGATGATTTGTGGTCTTTTCATTGTGCTGAAATGAATCACTTGGATCTGGAGACCATTACAGTGCTGTTTGTGTTATATACTACCTTTTCTCATTTTGCTGTTTCATAAACTGTGTAGTACTTTCATATTTCCAACAATCACATTCTTTAACAGCAGGCACATTGACAACATGGTTAATGAGTGTTAAATAAAATTTTTCATGGTAATTAATGGAATTATGGAAATTTTCAAAAACAATTTTTGAAACTTTAAACTTTAATGTTTGTGCCTACACAAAAATAACTATATATTTACCCTGAGAAATGCTTATAGGAGTGTGACAACTAGCCCCGAGTAAACAAGCACAATAAACCAGCCAAGCAATGCATTTTTTTTCTTTAATTATTATTTATAGTTGTTCAGACACGTGTATATACAAATACAGACCTTAGATTTTTTTACTTTCTTTTTTCCCCAAAAGTTTGTTCCTGTTTGTACAGTGGGGAAAAAGCAAGTACAGCACCTATTTATGCAGAAGAGCAGAACCAGTGTCATCAGAAGTACAGGAGTGAGTGAGATCTGAATCAACACACACACACACACACACACACACACGCACGCACGCACACACACACACACACACACACACACGCACGCACGCACACACACACACACACACACACACACGCACGCACGCACACACACACACACACACACACACACGCACGCACGCACACACACACACACACACACACACACGCACGCACGCACACACACACACACACACACACACACGCACGCACGCACACACACACACACACACACACACACGCACGCACGCACACACACACACACACACACACACACGCACGCACGCACACACACACACACACACACACACACGCACGCACGCACACACACACACACACACACACACACGCACGCACGCACACACACACACACACACACACACACGCACGCACGCACACACACACACACACACACACACACTCACACTCACACAGTTTCTCCAGCACACTTCAGTTTAAACAGGCTGCTAGTAAAGAGGACACGCACACACACACACAGCGGCGAGCATCTCTTGTGTTCGTTAGGAGTGTGTTGACTAAGGCATGTGTAAGACTCTATCACTAAGACTAGAATGACTGCGGTCTGTAGAGAGTCGAGCAGAATTCTTTCAGAAGAGGAACTGAGCCGCAGAATTATCTTTTAAAGTTGAAGGAATTAAACACAAAGAAATTAAGTACAGTTTTACAGTAAATACATTTCATTTTTCAGTATCAATTACCCATAAACATTTTATATTATACAAATCATATACAAAAAAAATATATTTTGGATGAATCAATCAAATTTGAAAATTGTATGGTATGGCAATTGTATGGTATTAGTACACAAACTTGTGCACTAATAAAACTGTAAGCTTGTGTCGGAAAACTTCATAATGCATCTACTGGCTTTTGATTTATTTATATATATATGTTAATTTAATTTAATACTTTCTATAATGTTACAAATATACATAATAAATTAACTAATATTTAAAAATCAAAAATACTATAAAATACTGGACTATATTTTAAAACTAAATATAAATATAAATGAAGTATTACAATAAACTTAATCTAATGTTTTAAAAAAAAATTGTATGATATAAAATGTTTTCATGGACCACAAAATGAATCAAAGCCAGTTTATGCACAATAAAGTTTTCTGACACAAGCTTATTATTATTGCACAAGGTTGTAGCTCATGTCAAACAATTTTCACATTTTATTAATAGATCTAAAAATAGAGAGTCGAGCAGAATTCTTTCAGAAGAGGAACTGAGCCGCAGAATTATCTTTTAAAGTTGAAGGAATTAAACACAAAGAAATTAAGTACAGTTTTACAGTAAATACATTTCATTTTTCAGTATCAATTACCCATAAACATTTTATATTATACAAATCATATACAAAAAAAATATATTTTGGATGAATCAATCAAATTTGAAAATTGTATGGTATGGCAATTGTATGGTATTAGTACACAAACTTGTGCACTAATAAAACTGTAAGCTTGTGTCGGAAAACTTCATAATGCATCTACTGGCTTTTGATTTATTTCATGGTCTATAAAAGTTAATTTCCTTTCTCAGTATGAATTACCCAGAAACATTTTATAGCATACAAAAAAGCATCTAGCTAGAATAATAATGTAAATAGTTAAATAATGTATATTGTAATAATTCATTATATTTAGTTTTAAAATCTATACAGTGTTAAAAAATTTAACTCCACTATTTTATAGTATTTAAACTTAATCTAATGTTTAAAAAAAAAATTGTATGATATAAAATGTTTTCATGGACCACAAAATGAATCAAAGCCAGTTTATGCACAATAAAGTTTTCTGACACAAGCTTATTATTATTGCACAAGGTTGTAGCTCATGTCAAACAATTTTCACATTTTATTAATAGATCTAAAAAAAAAGATGGGCTGTTAGAAAAAAAAAAAAAAAGGTAACACTTTACAATAAGGTTCTATTTGTTAACATTAGTTAACTAACAATAAAAAATACAAAGTATAATCTTAGGCAATGTTGATTCCAACATTTACTAATACATTATTAAAATCAAATGTTGTATCTGTTAATGTTATTTAATGGACCTGAGCTAACATGGACTAGCTGTATTTGTATTAACTAACGTTAACAGAGATTAATAAATACTGTAACAGTGTATTGCTCATTGTTAAGTAATGTTAGTTAATGCATTAAATATAGTTAAAAAAATGGAACCTTATTGTAAAGTGTCACCATAAAATATATATATATCAGGGAATAAATAAGCACAAATCATGTATTTTGAAGGGAAATTTTTTTCTCTTCCTGTCATTTCATTTCAGTTCATCGTCCTGTTTCAGTTCAGTTTAAATTCACACACATATACTGAACAGATTCCCACTCTTAAACTCTAAAAACACTAAAAATGTTTCTGGACGCTGAGAGCCAGTCTGCGGCGCTCTGTTGACGTGAACTCATGACAGATGATTTATTCCCAAAACCATTGAAAACAATCAAACAAACAACTCTAGAACCTTCTGCACCGCAGCAAACATTCTGGAGCAGTGCTTGTGCAAAACTACAGCACTCTCCTGCATAACCTTCGCATTTCAGTCGAACTACAGCACACACGAACGTGTCAAGAAAAGAAGAGGTGAAAACAGCCAAAAGAACACTTTATTTAACATGTTTTTCATTATCAAGTCCATGCACATGCCACGTTATGAAACCAGCAAGTTCCTTTCGTTAAAATCACAGACAGTCCGGCAAACACAGCATCATCTGAACAAACGCTGCACCTTTGAACTCCATCCGTCTGATCGGATCCAAAAACGTTGGCAGGAGATTTAAAAACAGATGAAGCGTTCCTATTGGCTCGGGGCTTCAAAGGTGGTCTCTGATTGGCTGCGTTTGTCGTACGCAAACATCCCAACGTTTTGCACTCATATTTTTTTTTAGAAAAGACATGTGAATCAAATTAATACCTTAATATCAAACATTATGTACAACACATTTTGATCATAACATTTAATGTGGTATCCCTAATAACAAATAACAGTGATGCTGAATAATAATTAATTATAATAATCCATGTTTTATGACGTGTCTATTTTTCCTCGTCCTCCTGAAAGGTACAAAAAAAAGTAGTATTCTAACACTATAATGTTATATTTTTGACTACTTCAGGATACACAGTATCCATTCAATAAGCTGATTCTGTTTCCCAGTTCAAAGTGTGTACAAAGCGTGGTATTAATGGTAATAATTGGAGTACAAATGATACAAATACTACTGAAGCTGATTTTTTTTTCTTTTTTTTTCAAGTTTCTCTCATGGTTTCTAGTGTAAACCATGAAACGGAGCACATATGGTGTGTTTCCTCAAGTCCTGATGTGGCAAAGCCGAGCTGCTGAAATCGCTTGGTTAACAAAAACAAACAGGACTAGCAGAAGCAAACAGGCTTATGAGAGTCAAAAGGCAGAAACCATTATCCAGTTAGCGACTGTTTGAAAGTCCACAGTATTGTTTATTGTCAGGAATACCGTCAGAGCCGACGCTCATCGTCTGCTTTAACAGCGCAGATATCTTCTGTCTCTCAATGTGAGCTCGTGTTGAAGCTCATTCCGGCTCTTAAACTCAAACAGTGATGGAGAGAGTAACCAGGCAGACTACAGTTTGGGTGAATCTCACAAAACCAGGTACTGATCATATTTCACTGCACAAAATTTGATTTTTCATAAAGAAAATGAAGCCTTTTTGAAGCCAAAAGAGTTTTGTTCTGTCATTTGCATTATTCTCATAATTGCATTTATTAACAGTTACTTGTTGTATTCCTTTTATGTCGATTTGAACGATGAAGAATGTAAATGTAGCAATACTTCTACAGCATTTATGAATCGTAGATAATGCTAATTTCAACATAACATGACCTAACATGAACATAACAACTAACATGAACAACTGTATTTAACATTAACAAAGGTATATACATTCTGTAAGAAATGCATTGCTTATTTTTAGGTTCTTCTTAGCTAACGTTAATGAATGAGACCTTATTGTAAAGTGTTCCCGATTTGCTGATTACTGATTTAACGATTACTGGAGTGATATCTCTTGATATCTTAATCATCAAGTATTTAAAAGACAATACAACAGATACTAAAGGTGAAGTGTGATTTTTGTGACACCAAACAAAATTTTAATTTAAAATCGAACAATTTAAAAATGTAATAATGTGTTATATTGTGAAATATTGCAATTTAAAATAATGGTTTTCTATTTTAACATACTTTAAAATGTAATTTATTGCTGTGATCAAAGCTGAATTTTCATCATTCAATATATATATATATATATATATATATATATCACACTGCCTTTCAAAATTTTGGGATAAGTAAGATTTGTAATGTTCTTTAAAGAAGTCTCTTCTGCTCATCAAGGCTACATTTATGTGATTAGAAATACAGAAAAAACAGTAATATTGTGAAATATTGCAATTTAAAATAATGGTTTTCTATTTTAACATACTTTAAAATGTAATTTATTGCTGTGATCAAAGCTGAATTTTCATCATTCAATCATCATTGCTCCAGTCTTCAGTGTCACATGATCTTCAGAAATCATTCTAATATGC